>NC_136802.1:20454954-20612454 GCF_951216825.1 Electrona antarctica
TTTTCCTTTCTAGCGATGACCTTTTGACCTTTCTAGCGATTACCTTTTGTTAACCTTTTTTTGTGACCTTTTCCTAGCGATGACCTTTTGACCTTTCTAGCGATGACCTTTTTTTTCTTTTTTTAAAAAAATTTCTAGCGATGACCTTTTGACCTTTCTAGCGATGACCTTTTTTTGTGACCTTTCTAGCGATGACCTTTTGACCTTTCGACCTTTCTAGCGATTACCTTTTTTTAACCTTTTTTTGTGACCTTTCTAGCGATGACCTTTTGACCTTTCTAGCGATGACCTTTTTTTAAACCTTTTTTGTGACCTTTCTAGCGATGACCTTTTGACCTTTCTAGCGATGACCTTTTTTACCTTTTTTTTTTTTTTTTTTCTTTTTCCTTTTTAGCGATGACCTTTTGACCTTTCTAGCGAAGACCTTTTTTTCCCCTTTTTTTGTGACCTTTCTAACGGTGACTTTTTTTTTTGTGACCTTTCTAGCGATGACCTTTTGACCTTTTTAGCGATGACCTTTTGACCTTTCTAGCGATGACCTTTTTTACCTTTTTTTTAACCTTTCTAGCGATGACCTTTTGACCTTTTGACCTTTCTAGCGATGACCTTTTGACCTTTCTAGCGATGACCTTTTTTGTGACCTTTCTAGCGATGACCTTCTGACATTTCGACCTTTCTAGCGATTACCTTTTTTTAACCTTTTTTTGTGACCTTTCTAGCGATGACCTTTTGACCTTTCTATCGATGACCTTTTTTTCCCCCTTTTTTGTGACCTTTTCCTAGCGATGACCTTTTGACCTTTCTAGCGATGACCTTTTTTTTTCTTTTTTTTCGAAATTTCTAGCGATGACCTTTTGACCTTTCTAGCGATGACCTTTTTTGTGACCTTTCTAGCGATGACCTTTTGACCTTTCGACCTTTTTTTAACCTTTTTTTGTGACCTTTCTAGCGATGACCTTTTGACCTTTCTAGCGATGACCTTTTTTTAACCTTTTTTGTGACCTTTCTAGCGATGACCTTTTGACCTTTCTAGCGATGACCTTTTTTACCTTTTTTTTTTTTTTTTTTCCTTTCTAGCGATGACCTTTTGACCTTTCTAGCGATTACCTTTTGTTAACCTTTTTTTGTGACCTTTTCCTAGCGATGACCTTTTGACCTTTCTAGCGATGACCTTTTTTTTCTTTTTTTAAAAAAATTTCTAGCGATGACCTTTTGACCTTTCTAGCGATGACCTTTTTTTGTGACCTTTCTAGCGATGACCTTTTGACCTTTCGACCTTTCTAGCGATTACCTTTTTTTAACCTTTTTTTGTGACCTTTCTAGCGATGACCTTTTGACCTTTCTAGCGATGACCTTTTTTTAAACCTTTTTTGTGACCTTTCTAGCGATGACCTTTTGACCTTTCTAGCGATGACCTTTTTTACCTTTTTTTTTTTTTTTTTTTTTTTTCCTTTTTAGCGATGACCTTTTGACCTTTCTAGCGAAGACCTTTTTTTCCCCTTTTTTTGTGACCTTTCTAACGGTGACTTTTTTTTTTGTGACCTTTCTAGCGATGACCTTTTGACCTTTTTAGCGATGACCTTTTGACCTTTCTAGCGATGACCTTTTTTACCTTTTTTTTAACCTTTCTAGCGATGACCTTTTGACCTTTTGACCTTTCTAGCGATGACCTTTTGACCTTTCTAGCGATGACCTTTTTTGTGACCTTTCTAGCGATGACCTTCTGACATTTTGACCTTTCCAGCGATGACCTTTTATTTTTTATTTTTTTTGTGACCTTTCTAGCGATGACCTTTTGACCTTTCTAGCGATGACCTTTTTTACCTTTCTAGCGATGACCTTTTGACCTTTCTAGCGATGACCTTTTTTTTACCTTTTGTGACCTTTCTAGCGATGACCTTTTGACCTTTCTAGCGATGACCTTTTTTTACCTTTTTTTGTGACCTTTCTAGCGATGACCTTTTGACCTTTCTAGCGATGACCTTTTTTTCCCCCCTTTGTTTGACCTTTCTAGCGATGACCTTTTGACCTTTCTAGCGATGACCTTTTTTGTGACCTTTCTAGCGATGACCTTCTGACATTTTGACCTTTCCAGCGATGACCTTTTATTTTTTATTTTTTTTGTGACCTTTCTAGCGATGACCTTTTGACCTTTCTAGCGATGACCTTTTTTACCTTTTGTGACCTTTCTAGCGATGACCTTTTGACCTTTCTAGCGATGACCTTTTTTTTACCTTTTTTTTGTGACCTTTCTAGCGATGACCTTTTGACATTTTGACCTTTCTAGCGATGACCTTTTTTTTTTTTTTTTTTTTTTTGACCTTTCTAGCGATGACATAAACATAAACATCAAATCGGACAACACTCTCATCACTGACAACCTTGATGTGGCCAACTACTTGAATATCTTCTTTACAAACATAGCAACAACTCTGGTTAACAAACTGCCCTCCCACTCTGGGCTCTTTGGTGTAGAGCACATTACATTACAACCTTCTACAGAAACCTAGGTGTTTGTAAAGACGATTTTAAACTAGTTATGGTAACAATTTACAATTTACAATTTAGGCATTTAGCAGACGCTCTTAATCCAGAGCGACTTACAATAAGCAAGAACAAAAAGCATGGGAATACATCACATATGTAAAAAAGCATTTATCGCGAAACATGCGTAAGCTAAGAACGTGACTAGAACATATCTATATAATGACACTATACATATAAACTATAACTAGAACATATCTATATAATGACACTATACATATAAACTACACATATATGCTATACTATGCTGTACATATATACTATGAAGTGCTATGACTACTATACACTATATACTATGAAGTGCTACGACTACATACAATGCACTTATTGTGCTGTCTACATGACATGCTATAAGTCTGTTTCAAATGCTATATAAGTCTAAGAAGTGCTGTCTAAGGGGGGTAGGGTAAGTGCTATGGGCCATGATGGAGTCTGAAAAGGTGGGTTTTCAGACTACGGCGGAAGATCGGGAGTGATGCTGCAGTTCTGATTGCAACGGGAAGTGCATTCCACAGTTTTGGGGCCAGAAGGGAGAAGAGTTTGGGACGTGTGGAGCGTTGTCCCGGCGTTTTTAGTGAGGGTACTTCCAGCTTCCCTGCGTTGGCTGATCTGAGTGCGCGGGAGGGTTTGTAGGGTTCAATCATGCTGGCAAGATATGGGGGAGCCATACCTTTGGTTGCTTTAAATGCCAACATCAGAGTTTTGTATTCTGTGCGGGCAGCGACCGGGAGCCAGTGCAGGGAGCGGAGCAGGGGGGAGACATGTGAGAATTTTGGCTGGTTGAAGACCAAGCGAGCTGCGGCATTTTGGATCAGTTGGAGAGGCTTCAGTGCACATGCCGGTAGGCCAGTAAGGAGAGAGTTACAATAGTCAAGTTTTGACAGGACTGTTGTCTGGATTAGGAGCTGGGATGATTCCTGGGTGAGGAACGGTCTGATTCGTCGTATGTTATAGAGTGTGAACCTACAGGATCGAGTGACAGCTGTGATGTGAGTTTTGAACGAGAGCTGACTGTCCAGGACAACACCAAGGTTCCTGGCTGTTGGGACAGACGTTACCAGGGCGTTGTCTACGGAAATAGTTAGCTCCCGCATCGGGCAGGACTTAGCTGGGAAGAAGAGAAGCTCAGTCTTGTCTGGGTTCAGCTTGAGGTGGTTGGAGGACATCCACTGTGAGATGTCAGCCAGGCAAGCAGTGATGCGCTCTTCCACCTGGGTGGCAGAGGGGGGGAAGGATAGAAACAGTTGTGTGTCATCGGCATAACAGTGATAGGATATATTGTGAGCAGAGATGATAGTGCCAAGGGATTTAGTGTACAGTGAGAAAAGGAGGGGACCAAGTACAGATCCCTGTGGGACCCCAGTTTGGAGGGTTCGGGGGGATGATAACAGACCTTTCCAGGAGACCTGGTAGGTCCGGTCGGTGAGGTAAGAGGAGAACCACTTTAGTGCCGTCCCGCCGATGCCTATGAGGTAATTAAGAAACTGAGTGCCCTCCAACCCCACAAGGCCACAGGCCATGACAACATTCCCTCCAAATTTCTCAGAGACTCAGCCATCTCTATAGCTCCAATCATCACCCACATAGTAAACCTCTCCATCAAACAGGGACAGGTCCCCCAAGATTTCAAACTGGCCAAAGTAACCCCCTTGCACAAGAAAGGGAGTAAATTAGACCCCGGCAACTACCGCCCTATTTCTATTCTTAGTTCCATCTCGAAAGTGATGGAAAAAATAGTCTATGAACAGGTTGAAAAGTATCTTGCCACTAATAAATTATTGTACGAGTTCCAATCTGGCTTCAGAACATCCCACTCCACTGACACATGCCTTCTCTATTTGAGCGACCACATCAAACAAGAGGTGGACGCTGGCAAATACTGCGGCATGGTCATGCTGGACCTCCAAAAGGCTTTTGACACCGTAAACCACTCCATACTGGTTAACAAGCTAAAAGCAATTGGTTTCGATAGCACATCAGTGAGCTGGATGCAATCCTACCTGGAGGGGAGAGAACAGATGGTGGAAGTGAACGGAACACTGTCCCCCCCCCTCCCAGTGAGCTGTGGCGTTCCACAAGGAAGCATACTAGGGCCTCTACTGTTCCTAATATATGTAAACGACATGACTTCAGCTTGTGACTGCAACTTGTTCCTGTTCGCAGATGACTCAGCACTGCTGGTCTCGGACAGGGACAAACTGCAGGTTGAAAATGCCCTCAGCTCTGAACTCGGTAGAATCTGCACCTGGCTCGCTGATAACAAACTACCTTTACACCTGGGAAAAACTGAATCCATTCTCTTTGGCTCTATTAGTAATCTCAGCAAGGCAAATGGCTTCTTGGTTAGAGTGGGTGACAATGTTATCACACGTAAAGATGAAATTACCTACCTAGGTTCCATCCTGGAGGCTAATCTTTCCGGTGATAAAATGGCCACCAACGTAATCAAAAAAGTCAACCATAGAACAAGATTCCTCTACAGGATCTCCTCACTGGTCAACAAAAACACCTTGAAGACCTTAACAGGAGCCCTTGTACAGGGATTCTTTGACTATGCATGCACCTCCTGGTACCACAGCACCTCAAAGGCCCTTAAAACCAGGCTCCAGACTTCCCAAAACAAACTGGTCAGGCTCCTACTTGATCTAGCCCCCCGAACCCACCTCACCCCTGCCCACTTCGACAGGCTGGAATGGCTTAGGGTCGACGACAGAGTACAGCATCTTGCAATGGGTCTGGTCCACAAGATTCGATACACCACCAAGATACCCATGTACCTGTCTAGATACTTCCTTAATGTTAACGAAGTCCACACCCACAACACCAGAGGGAGTGCAACGAATCATGTACAACCCAGATTCGGCACAAACAAGGGACTAAATTATTTTCGCTCCTATGCCACCAAAATGTGGAACGCCCTACCAACTGTCATTAAGACATGCGAATCCCTTGACTCCTTCAAAACCGCTCTCAAAGGGCACCTACGGATGGCTGCAATTCGAAACTGGCCCCCGTAAAATCTGAATCCCCCCCCCCCCCCCCCCCCCGCCCCCCCCTTTTTTTCCCCTCACTGTATATATCTCTTTTCCCTTTTTACCTCCTTTATGATGAATTCCTGTTCTGTCTATAGAAGTGTCTATTTGTACGTCTCTAAATGTTTTGATGATTTGAACATGGTGGACCCTATTGGAAACAAGTGTAATGCTTAATTGGGTCGTCCACTCACAGTTAACAGCCTTTGTATTGAGTTTGTGCTTGAAATGTACTGTAATTCTGCAAACTGTTAATAAATTCTTCAATCAATCAATCAATCAATGACTTTTTGACCTTTCTAGCGATGACCTTTTGACATTTTGACCTTTCTAGCGATGACTTCTTTTTTACCTTTTTTTGTGACCTTTCTAGCGATGACCTTTTGACCTTTCTAGCGATGACCTCTTTTTTTTTCTTTTTTTTGTGACCTTTCTAGCGATGACCTTTTGACCTTTCGACCTTTCTAGCGATGACCTTTTTTAACCTTTTTTGTGACCTTTCTAGCGATGACCTTTTGACCTTTTGACCTTTCTAGCGATGACCTTTTTTTCCCCCCCTTTTGTTGTGACCTTTCTATCGATGATCTTTTGACCTTTCTAGCGATGACCTTTTTTTTTTTTTTGTGACCTTTCTAGCGATGACCTTTTGACCTTTCTAGCGATGACCTTTTGACCTTTCTAGCGATGACCTTTTTTACCTTTTGTGACCTTTCTAGCGATGACCTTTTGACATTTTGACCTTTCTAGCGATGACCTTTTTTTTTTTTCCTTTTTTTTAACCTTTCTAGCTTTGACCTTTTGAACTTTCTAGCGATGACCTTTATTTATTTATTTTTGACCTTTCTAGCGATGACCTTTTGACATTTTGACCTTTCTAGCAATGACTTTTTTTTAACCTTTTTTGTGACATTTCTAGCGATGACCTTTTGACCTTTCTAGCGATGACCTCTTTTTTTTTTTTTTTGTGACCTTTCTAGCGATGACCTTTTGACCTTTCTAGCGATGACCTCTTTTTTTCTTTTTTCTTTTTTGTGACCTTTCTAGCGATGACCTTTTGACCTTTCGACCTTTCTAGCGATGATCTTTTTTTTTGTGACCTTTCTAGCGATGACTTTTTGACCTTTCTAGCGATGACCTTTTTTTTTTTTTTGTGACCTTTCTAGCGATGACCTTTTGACCTTTTGACCTTTCTAGCGATGACCTTTTGACCTTTCTAGCGATGACCTTTTTTTGTGACCTTTCTAGCGATGACCTTTTTTAACCTTTTTTGTGACCTTTCTAGCGATGACCTTTTGACCTTTCTAGCGATGACCTTTTTTTTCCTTTTTTTGTGACCTTTCTATCGATGATCTTTTGACCTTTCTAGCGATGACCTTTTTTTTTTTGTGACCTTTCTAGCGATGACCTTTTGACCTTTTGACCTTTCTAGCGATGACCTTTTTTGTGTGACCTTTTTAGCGATGACCTTTTGACCTTTTGACCTTTCTAGCGATGACCTTTTGACCTTTCTAGCGATGACCTTTTTTGTGACCTTTCTAGCGATGACCTTTTGACCTTTTGACCTTTCTAGCGATGACCTTTTTTCCCCCTTTTTTTGTGACCTTTCTATCGATGATCTTTTGACCTTTCTAGCGATGACCTTTTTTTTTTTTTTTTTTACCTTTCTAGCGATGACCTTTTGACCTTTTGACCTTTCTAGCGATGACCTTTTATTTATTTTTTGACCTTTCTAGCGATGACCTTTTGACCTTTTGACCTTTCTAGCGATGACCTTTTGACCTTTCTAGCGATGACCTTTTTTTGTGACCTTTCTAGCGATGACCTTTTGACATTTTGACCTTTCTAGCGATGACCTTTTTTTTTCCTTTTTTTGACCTTTCTAGCGATGACCTTTTGAACTTTTGACCTTTCTAGCGATGACCTTTTGAACTTTCTAGCGATGACCCTTTTTTTTTTTTTTTGTGACCTTTCTAGCGATGACCTTTTGACCTTTCTAGCGATTTTTACCTTTCTAGGGTACTGTGGGGTTTTTTGAACCCCCAATTTTTTTATTGGCTGTGCCAAAAAAAAAGCAGTTTTCTATGCATTTCAGGGGTACTGTGGGGTTTTTTGAACCCCCAATTTTTTTATTGGCTGTGCCAAAAAAAAGCAGTTTTCTATGCATTTCAGGGGTACTGTGGGGTTTTTTTTAACCCCCAATTTTTTTATTGGCTGTGCCAAAAAAAAGCAGTTTTCTATGCATTTCAGGGGTACTGTGGGGTTTTTTGAACCCCCAATTTTTTTATTGGCTGTGCCAAAAAAAAGCAGTTTTCTATGCATTTCAGGGGTACTGTGGGTTTTTTTGAACCCCCAATTTTTTTATTGGCTGTGCCAAAAAAAAGCAGTTTTCTATGCATTTCAGGGGTACTGTGGGGTTTTTTGAACCCCCAATTTTTTTATTGGCTGTGCCAAAAAAAAGCAGTTTTCTATGCATTTCAGGGGTACTGTGGGGTTTTTTTTAACCCCCAATTTTTTTATTGGCTGTGCCAAAAAAAAGCAGTTTTCTATGCATTTCAGGGGTACTGTGGGGTTTTTTGAACCCCCAATTTTTTTATTGGCTGTGCCAAAAAAAAGCAGTTTTCTATGCATTTCAGGGGTACTGTGGGGTTTTTTGAACCCCCAATTTTTTTGACCTTTCTAGCGATTTGACCTTTGACCTTTTGACCTTTCTAGCGTTTTGGCCAAAAAAAAGCAGTTTTCTATGCATTTCAGGGGTACTGTGGGGTTTTTTAAACCCCCAATTTTTTTATTGGCTGTGCCAAAAAAAAGCAGTTTTCTATGCATTTCAGGGGTACTGTGGGGTTTTTTGAACCCCCAATTTTTTTATTGGCTGTGCCAAAAAAAAGCAGTTTTCTATGCATTTCAGGGGTACTGTGGGGTTTTTTGAACCCCCAATTTTTTTATTGGCTGTGCCAAAAAAAAGCAGTTTTCTATGCATTTCAGGGGTACTGTGGGGTTTTTTGAACCCCCAATTTTTTTATTGGCTGTGCCAAAAAAAAGCAGTTTTCTATGCATTTCAGGGGTACTGTGGGGTTTTTTGAACCCCCAATTTTTTTATTGGCTGTGCCAAAAAAAAGCAGTTTTCTATGCATTTCAGGGGTACTGTGGGGTTTTTTGAACCCCCAATTTTTTTATTGGCTGTGCCAAAAAAAAGCAGTTTTCTATGCATTTCAGGGGTACTGTGGGGTTTTTTGAACCCCCAATTTTTTTATTGGCTGTGCCAAAAAAAAGCAGTTTTCTATGCATTTCAGGGGTACTGTGGGTTTTTTTTAACCCCCAATTTTTTTTACCTTTCTAGCGATTTGACCTTTGACCTTTTGACCTTTGACCTTTTGACCTTTTGACCTTTGACCTTTCTAGCGTTTTGGCAAAAAAAAAAGCAGTTTTCTATGCATTTCAGGGGTACTGTGGGGTTTTTTGAACCCCCAATTTTTTTATTGGCTGTGCCAAAAAAAAGCAGTTTTCTATGCATTTCAGGGGTACTGTGGGGTTTTTTGAACCCCCAATTTTTTTATTGGCTGTGCCAAAAAAAAGCAGTTTTCTATGCATTTCAGGGGTACTGTGGGGTTTTTTGAACCCCCAATTTTTTTATTGGCTGTGCCAAAAAAAAGCAGTTTTCTATGCATTTCAGGGGTACTGTGGGGTTTTTTGAACCCCCAATTTTTTTATTGGCTGTGCCAAAAAAAAGCAGTTTTCTATGCATTTCAGGGGTACTGTGGGGTTTTTTGAACCCCCAATTTTTTTATTGGCTGTGCCAAAAAAAAGCAGTTTTCTATGCATTTCAGGGGTACTGTGGGGTTTTTTGAACCCCCAATTTTTTTATTGGCTGTGCCAAAAAAAAGCAGTTTTCTATGCATTTCAGGGGTACTGTGGGTTTTTTGAACCCCCAATTTTTTTTGACCTTTCTAGCGATTTGACCTTTGACCTTTTGACCTTTGACCTTTTGACCTTTGACCTTTTGACCTTTGGCCTTTCTAGCGTTTTGGCAAAAAAAAGCAGTTTTCTATGCATTTCAGGGGTACTGTGGGGTTTTTTGAACCCCCAATTTTTTTATTGGCTGTGCCAAAAAAAAGCAGTTTTCTATGCATTTCAGGGGTACTGTGGGGTTTTTTGAACCCCCAATTTTTTCAAAAAAAAGCAGTTTTCTATGCATTTCAGGGGTACTGTGGGGTTTTTTGAACCCCCAATTTTTTTATTGGCTGTGCCAAAAAAAAGCAGTTTTCTATGCATTTCAGGGGTACTGTGGGTTTTTTGAACCCCCAATTTTTTTTGACCTTTCTAGCGATTTGACCTTTGACCTTTTGACCTTTGACCTTTTGACCTTTGACCTTTTGACCTTTGGCCTTTCTAGCGTTTTGGCAAAAAAAAGCAGTTTTCTATGCATTTCAGGGGTACTGTGGGGTTTTTTGAACCCCCAATTTTTTTATTGGCTGTGCCAAAAAAAAGCAGTTTTCTATGCATTTCAGGGGTACTGTGGGGTTTTTTGAACCCCCAATTTTTTTATTGGCTGTGCCAAAAAAAAGCAGTTTTCTATGCATTTCAGGGGTACTGTGGGGTTTTTTGAACCCCCAATTTTTTTATTGGCTGTGCCAAAAAAAGCAGTTTTCTATGCATTTCAGGGGTTTTGACCTTTGACCTTTCTAGTGTTTTGACCTTTGACCTTTCTAGCGATGAAAAAAGCGCATCGTGGCATTTTGACCTTTCTAGCGATTTGACCTTTGACCTTTTGACCTTTGACCTTTTGACCTTTGACCTTTCAGGGGTACTGTGGGGTTTTTTGAACCCCCAATTTTTTTATTGGCTGTGCCAAAAAAAGCAGTTTTCTATGCATTTCAGGGGTTTTGACCTTTGACCTTTCTAGTGTTTTGACCTTTGACCTTTCTAGCGATGAAAAAAGCGCATCGTGGCATTTTGACCTTTCTAGCGATTTGACCTTTGACCTTTTGACCTTTGACCTTTTGACCTTTGACCTTTCTAGCGTTTTGACCTTTGACGTTTTGATTTTTGACCTTTATATCGATTTGACCTTTGACCTTTTGACCTTTTACCTTTTGACCTTTGACCTTTGTAGCGTTTTGGCCAAAAAAAAGCAGTTTTCTATGCATTTCAGGGGTACTGTGGGGTTTTTTTATTTTTTTATTGGCTGTGCCAAAAAAAAGCAGTTTTCTATGCATTTCAGGGGTACTGTGGGGTTTTTTGAACCCCCAATTTTTTTGACCTTTCTAGCGATTTGACCTTTGACCTTTTGACCTTTGACCTTTTGACCTTTGACCTTTCTAGCGTTTTGGCCAAAAAAAAGCAGTTTTCTATGCATTTCAGGGGTACTGTGGGGTTTTTTTTAACCCCCAATTTTTGTATTGGCTGTGCCAAAAAAAAGCAGTTTTCTATGCATTTCAGGGGTACTGTGGGGTTTTTTGAACCCCCAATTTTTTTTAAAAGCAGTTTTCTATGCATTTCAGGGGTACTGTGGGGTTTTTTGAACCCCCAATTTTTTTGACCTTTCTAGCGATTTGACCTTTGACCTTTTGACCTTTGACCCTTTGACCCTTTGACCTTTCTAGCGTTTTGGCCAAAAAAAGCAGTTTTCTATGCATTTCAGGGGTACTGTGGGGTTTTTTGAACCCACAATTTTTTTATTGGCTGTGCCAAAAAAAAGCAGTTTTCTATGCATTTCAGGGGTACTGTGGGTTTTTTTGGAACCCCCAATTTTTTTATTGGCTGTGCCAAAAAAGCAGTTTTCTATGCATTTCAGGGGTTTTGACCTTTGACCTTTCTAGTGTTTTGACCTTTGACCTTTCTAGCGATGAAAAAAGCGCATCGTGGCATTTTGACCTTTCTAGCGATTTGACCTTTGACCTTTTGACCTTTTGACCTTTGACCTTTTGACCTTTGACCTTTTGACCTTTGACCTTTCTAGCGTTTTGGCCCAAAAAAAAGCAGTTTTCTATGCATTTCAGGGGTACTGTGGGGTTTTTTTATTTTTTTTTATTGGCTGTGCCAAAAAAAGCAGTTTTCTATGCATTTCAGGGGTACTGTGGGGTTTTTTGAACCCCCAATTTTTGTATTGGCTGTGCCAAAAAAAAGCAGTTTTCTATGCATTTCAGGGGTACTGTGGGGTTTTTTGATTTTTTTTATTGGCTGTGCCAAAAAAAAGCAGTTTTCTATGCATTTCAGGGGTACTGTGGGGTTTTTTGAACCCCCAATTTTTTTATTGGCTGTGCCAAAAAAAAAGCATGCATTTCAGGGGTACTGTGGGTTTTTTTTAACCCCCAATTTTTTTATTGGCTGTGCCAAAAAAAAGCAGTTTTCTATGCATTTCAGGGGTACTGTGGGGTTTTTTGAACCCCCAATTCTTTTATTGGCTGTGCCAAAAAAAAGCAGTTTTCTATGCATTTCAGGGGTACTGTGGGGTTTTTTGAACCCCCAATTTTTTTATTGGCTGTGCAAAAAAAAAGCAGTTTTCTATGCATTTCAGGGGTACTGTGGGGTTTTTGAACGCCCAATTTTTTTGACCTTTCTAGCGATTTGACCTTTGACCTTTTGACCTTTGACCTTTTGACCTTTGACCTTTCTAGCATTTTGGCCAAAAAAAGCAGTTTTCTATGCATTTCAGGGGTTTTGACCTTTGACCTTTCTAGTGTTTTGACCTTTGACCTTTCTAGCGATGAAAAAAGTGCATCGTGGCATTTTGACCTTTCTAGCGATTTGACCTTTGACCTTTTGACCTTTGACCTTTGACCTTTCTAGCGTTTTGACCTTTGACGTTTTGATTTTTGACCTTTATATCGATTTGACCTTTGACCTTTTGACCTTTTACCTTTTGACCTTTGACCTTTGTAGCGTTTTGGCCAAAAAAAAGCAGTTTTCTATGCATTTCAGGGGTACTGTGGGGTTTTTTTATTTTTTTATTGGCTGTGCCAAAAAAAAGCAGTTTTCTATGCATTTCAGGGGTACTGTGGGGTTTTTTTATTTTTTTATTGGCTGTGCCAAAAAAAAGCAGTTTTCTATGCATTTCAGGGGTACTGTGGGGTTTTTTGAACCCCCAATTTTTTTATTGGCTGTGCCAAAAAAAATGCAGTTTTCTATGCATTTCAGGGGTACTGTGGGGTTTTTTGAACCCCCAATTTTTTTATTGGCTGTGCCAAAAAAAAGCAGTTTTCTATGCATTTCAGGGGTACTGTGGGGTTTTTTGAACCCCCAATTTTTTTGACCTTTCTAGCGATTTGACCTTTGACCTTTTGACCTTTGACATTTTGACCTTTGACCTTTTGACTTTTGACCTTTCTAGCGTTTTGGCCAAAAAAAAGCAGTTTTCTATGCATTTCAGGGGTACTGTGGGGTTTTTTGAACCCCCAATTTTTTTATTGGCTGTGCCAAAAAAAGCAGTTTTCTATGCATTTCAGGGGTACTGTGGGGTTTTTTGAACCCCCAATTTTTTTATTGGCTGTGCCAAAAAAAGCAGTTTTCTATGCATTTCAGGGGTTTTGACCTTTGACCTTTCTAGCGATTTGACCTTTGACCTTTTGACCTTTGACCTTTTGACCTTTGACCTTTCTAGCATTTTGACCTTTGACATTTTGATTTTTGACCTTTCTAGCGATTTGACCTTTGACCTTTTGACCTTTTACCTTTTGACCTTTGACCTTTCTAGCGTTTTGGCCAAAAAAAAGCAGTTTTCTATGCATTTCAGGGGTACTGTGGGTTTTTTTTATTTTTTTATTGGCTGTGCCAAAAAAAAGCAGTTTTCTATGCATTTCAGGGGTACTGTGGGGTTTTTTGAACCCCCAATTTTTGTATTGGCTGTGCCAAAAAAAAGCAGTTTTCTATGCATTTCAGGGGTACTGTGGGGTTTTTTTAACCCCCAATTTTTTTATTGGCTGTGCCAAAAAAAAGCAGTTTTCTATGCATTTCAGGGGTACTGTGGGGTTTTTTGAACCCCCAATTTTTTTATTGGCTGTGCCAAAAAAAAGCAGCTTTCTATGCATTTCAGGGGTACTGTGGGGTTTTTTGAACCCCCAATTTTTTTGACCTTTCTAGCGATTTGACCTTTGACCTTTTGACCTTTGACCTTTTCACCTTTGACCTTTCTAGCGTTTTGGCCAAAAAAAAGCAGTTTTCTATGCATTTCAGGGGTACTGTGGGGTTTTTTGAACCCCCAATCTTTTTTATTGGCTGTGCCAAAAAAAAGCAGTTTTCTATGCATTTCAGGGGTACTGTGGGGTTTTTTGAACCCCCAATTTTTTTATTGGCTGTGCCAAAAAAAAGCAGTTTTCTATGCATTTCAGGGGTACTGTGGGGTTTTTTTTATTTTTTTATTGGCTGTGCCAAAAAAAAGCAGTTTTCTATGCATTTCAGGGGTACTGTGGGGTTTTTTGAACCCCCAATTTTTTTATTGGCTGTGCCAAAAAAAAAGCATGCATTTCAGGGGTACTGTGGGTTTTTTTTAACCCCCAATTTTTTTATTGGCTGTGCCAAAAAAAAAGCAGTTTTCTATGCATTTCAGGGGTACTGTGGGGTTTTTTGAACCCCCAATTCTTTTATTGGCTGTGCCAAAAAAAAGCAGTTTTCTATGCATTTCAGGGGTACTGTGGGGTTTTTTGAACCCCCAATTTTTTTATTGGCTGTGCAAAAAAAAAGCAGTTTTCTATGCATTTCAGGGGTACTGTGGGGTTTTTGAACCCCCAATTTTTTTGACCTTTCTAGCGATTTGACCTTTGACCTTTTGACCTTTGACCTTTTGACCTTTGACCTTTGACCTTTCTAGCATTTTGGCCAAAAAAAGCAGTTTTCTATGCATTTCAGGGGTTTTGACCTTTGACCTTTCTAGTGTTTTGACCTTTGACCTTTCTAGCGATGAAAAAAGCGCATCGTGGCATTTTGACCTTTCTTGCGATTTGACCTTTGACCTTTTGACCTTTGACCTTTTGACCTTTGACCTTTTGACCTTTGACCTTTTGACCTTTGACCTTTCTAGCGTTTTGGCCAAAAAAAAGCGTTTTGACCTTTGACGTTTTGATTTTTGACCTTTCTAGCGATTTGACCTTTTGACCTTTGACCTTTTGACCTTTGACCTTTTGACCTTTGACCTTTCTAGCGTTTTGGCCAAAAAAAAGCAGTTTTCTATGCATTTCAGGGGTACTGTGGGGTTTTTTGATTTTTTTTATTGGCTGTGCCAAAAAAAGCAGTTTTCTATGCATTTCAGGGGTACTGTGGGGTTTTTTGAACCCCCAATTTTTTTATTGGCTGTGCCAAAAAAAGCAGTTTTCTATGCATTTCAGGGGTTTTGACCTTTGACCTTTCTAGTGTTTTGACCTTTGACCTTTCTAGCGATGAAAAAAGCGCATCGTGGCATTTTGACCTTTCTAGCGATTTGACCTTTGACCTTTTGACCTTTGCCCTTTCTAGCGTTTTGACCTTTGACGTTTTGATTTTTGACCTTTCTAGCGATTTGACTTTTGACCTTTTACCTTTTGACCTTTGACCTTTTGACCTTTGACCTTTCTAGCGTTTTGGCCAAAAAAAAAGCAGTTTTCTATGCATTTCAGGGGTACTGTGGGTTTTTTTTATTTTTTTATTGGCTGTGCCAAAAAAAAGCAGTTTTCTATGCATTTCAGGGGTACTGTGGGGTTTTTTGAACCCCCAATTTTTTTATTGGCTGTGCCAAAAAAAAGCAGTTTTCTATGCATTTCAGGGGTACTGTGGGTTTTTTTTAACCCCCAATTTTTTTATTGGCTGTGCCAAAAAAAAGCAGTTTTCTATGCATTTCAGGGGTACTGTGGGGTTTTTTGAACCCCCAATTTTTTTATTGGCTGTGCCAAAAAAAAGCAGTTTTCTATGCATTTCAGGGGTACTGTGGGGTTTTTTGAACCCCCAATTTTTTTATTGGCTGTGCAAAAAAAAAGCAGTTTTCTATGCATTTCAGGGGTACTGTGGGGTTTTTTGAACCCCCAATTTTTTTGACCTTTCTAGCGATTTGACCTTTGACCTTTTGACCTTTTGACCTTTGACCTTTTGACCTTTTGACCTTTGACCTTTCTAGCGTTTTGGCCAAAAAAATGCAGTTTTCTATGCATTTCAGGGGTACTGTGGGGTTTTTTTATTTTTTTATTGGCTGTGCCAAAAAAAAGCAGTTTTCTATGCATTTCAGGGGTACTGTGGGGTTTTTTGAACCCCCAATTTTTTTATTGGCTGTGCCAAAAAAAAGCAGTTTTCTATGCATTTCAGGGGTACTGTGGGGTTTTTTGAACCCCCAATTTTTTTATTGGCTGTGCCAAAAAAAAGCAGTTTTCTATGCATTTCAGGGGTACTGTGGGGTTTTTTGAACCCCCAATTTTTTTATTGGCTGTGCCAAAAAAAAGCAGTTTTCTATGCATTTCAGGGGTACTGTGGGGTTTTTTGAACCCCCAATTTTTTTATTGGCTGTGCCAAAAAAAAGCAGTTTTCTATGCATTTCAGGGGTACTGTGGGGTTTTTTGAACCCCCAATTTTTTTATTGGCTGTGCCAAAAAAAGCAGTTTTCTATGCATTTCAGGGGTACTGTGGGTTTTTTGAACCCCCAATTTTTTTTGACCTTTCTAGCGATTTGACCTTTGACCTTTTGACCTTTGACATTTTGACCTTTTGACTTTTGACCTTTCTAGCGTTTTGGCCAAAAAAAAGCAGTTTTCTATGCATTTCAGGGGTACTGTGGGGTTTTTTGAACCCCCAATTTTTTTATTGGCTGTGCCAAAAAAAGCAGTTTTCTATGCATTTCAGGGGTTTTGACCTTTGACCTTTCTAGCGATTTGACCTTTGACCTTTTGACCTTTGACCTTTCTAGCATTTTGACCTTTGACATTTAGATTTTTGACCTTTCTAGCGATTTGACCTTTGACCTTTTGACCTTTTACCTTTTGACCTTTGACCTTTCTAGCGTTTTGGCCAAAAAAAAGCAGTTTTCTATGCATTTCAGGGGTACTGTGGGGTTTTTTTATTTTTTTATTGGCTGTGCCAAAAAAAAGCAGTTTTCTATGCATTTCAGGGGTACTGTGGGGTTTTTTGAACCCCCAATTTTTGTATTGGCTGTGCCAAAAAAAAGCAGTTTTCTATGCATTTCAGGGGTACTGTGGGGTTTTTTTAACCCCCAATTATTTTATTGGCTGTGCCAAAAAAAAGCAGTTTTCTATGCATTTCAGGGGTACTGTGGGGTTTTTTGAACCCCCAATTTTTTTATTGGCTGTGCCAAAAAAAAGCAGTTTTCTATGCATTTCAGGGGTACTGTGGGGTTTTTTGAACCCCCAATTTTTTTGACCTTTCTAGCGATTTGACCTTTGACCTTTTGACCTTTGACCTTTGACCTTTTCACCTTTTACCTTTCTAGCGTTTTGGCCAAAAAAAAAGCAGTTTTCTATGCATTTCAGGGGTACTGTGGGGTTTTTTTATTTTTTTATTGGCTGTGCCAAAAAAAAGCAGTTTTCTATGCATTTCAGGGGTACTGTGGGGTTTTTTGAACCCCCAATCTTTTTTATTGGCTGTGCCAAAAAAAAGCAGTTTTCTATGCATTTCAGGGGTACTGTGGGGTTTTTTGAACCCCCAATTTTTTTATTGGCTGTGCCAAAAAAATGCAGTTTTCTATGCATTTCAGGGGTACTGTGGGGTTTTTTTAACCCCCAATTTTTGTATTGGCTGTGCCAAAAAAAAGCAGTTTTCTATGCATTTCAGGGGTACTGTGGGGTTCTTTTTAACCCCCAATTTTTTTATTGGCTATGCCAAAAAAAAGCAGTTTTCTATGCATTTCAGGGGTACTGTGGGGTTCTTTTTAACCCCCAATTTTTTTATTGGCTGTGCCAAAAAAAAGCAGTTTTCTATGCATTTCAGGGGTACTGTGGGGTTCTTTTTAACCCCCAATTTTTTTATTGGCTGTGCCAAAAAAAAGCAGTTTGCTATGCATTTCAGGGGTACTGTGGGGTTCTTTTTAACCCCCAATTTTTTTATTGGCTGTGCCAAAAAAAAGCAGTTTTCTATGCATTTCAGGGGTACTGTGGGGTTTTTTGAACCCCCAATTTTTTTATTGGCTGTGCCAAAAAAAAGCAGTTTTCTATGCATTTCAAGGGTACTGTGGGGTTTTTTGAACCCCCAATTTTTTTATTGGCTGTGCCAAAAAAAAGCAGTTTTCTATGCATTTCAGGGGTACTGTGGGGTTTTTTGAACCCCCAATTTTTTTGACCTTTCTAGCGATTTGACCTTTGACCTTTTGACCTTTGACCTTTTGACCTTTGACCTTTTGACCTTTGACCTTTCTAGCGTTTTGGCCCAAAAAAAGCAGTTTTCTATGCATTTCAGGGGTACTGTGGGTTTTTTTTTTATTTTTTTTATTGGCTGTGCCAAAAAAAAGCAGTTTTCTATGCATTTCAGGGGTACTGTGGGGTTTTTTGAACCTCCAATTTTTTTATTGGCTGTGCCAAAAAAAAGCAGTTTTCTATGCATTTCAGGGGTACTGTGGGGTTTTTTGAACCTCCAATTTTTTTATTGGCTGTGCCAAAAAAAAGCAGTTTTCTATGCATTTCAGGGGTACTGTGGGGTTTTTTGAACCCCCAATTTTTTTATTGGCTGTGCCAAAAAAAAGCAGTTTTCTATGCATTTCAGGGGTACTGTGGGGTTTTTTGAACCTCCAATTTTTTTATTGGCTGTGCCAAAAAAAAGCAGTTTTCTATGCATTTCAGGGGTACTGTGGGGTTTTTTGAACCCCCAATTTTTTTATTGGCTGTGCCAAAAAAAAGCAGTTTTCTATGCATTTCAGGGGTACTGTGGGGTTTTTTGAACCCCCAATTTTTTTGACCTTTCTAGCGATTTGACCTTTGACCTTTTGACCTTTTGACCTTTTGACCTTTGACCTTTGACCTTTCTAGCGTTTTGGCCAAAAAAAAAAGCAGTTTTCTATGCATTTCAGGGGTACTGTGGGGTTTTTTGATTTTTTTATTGGCTGTGCCAAAAAAAAGCAGTTTTCTATGCATTTCAGGGGTACTGTGGGGTTTTTTGAACCCGCAATTTTTTTATTGGCTGTGCCAAAAAAAAACAGTTTTCTATGCATTTCAGGGGTACTGTGGGGTTTTTTGAACCCCCAATTCTTTTATTGGCTGTGCCAAAAAAAAGCAGTTTTCTATGCATTTCAGGGGTACTGTGGGGTTTTTTGAACCCCCAATTTTTTTATTGGCTGTGCAAAAAAAAAGCAGTTTTCTATGCATTTCAGGGGTACTGTGGGGTTTTTGAACCCCCAATTTTTTTGACCTTTCTAGCGATTTGACCTTTGACCTTTTGACCTTTGACCTTTTGACCTTTGACCTTTCTAGCATTTTGGCCAAAAAAGCAGTTTTCTATGCATTTCAGGGGTTTTGACCTTTGACCTTTCTAGTGTTTTGACCTTTGACCTTTCTAGCGATGAAAAAAGCGCATCGTGGCATTTTGACCTTTCTTGCGATTTGACCTTTGACCTTTTGACCTTTGACCTTTTGACCTTTGACCTTTCTAGCGTTTTGACCTTTGACGTTTTCATTTTTGACCTTTCTAGCGATTTGACCTTTGACCTTTGACCTTTTGACCTTTGACCTTTTGACCTTTGACCTTTCTAGCGTTTTGGCCAAAAAAAAGCAGTTTTCTATGCATTTCAGGGGTACTGTGGGGTTTTTTGATTTTTTTTTTATTGGCTGTGCCAAAAAAAAGCAGTTTTCTATGCATTTCAGGGGTACTGTGGGGTTTTTTGAACCCCCAATTTTTTTATTGGCTGTGCCAAAAAAAGCAGTTTTCTATGCATTTCAGGGGTTTTGACCTTTGACCTTTCTAGTGTTTTGACCTTTGACCTTTCTAGCGATGAAAAAAGCGCATCGTGGCATTTTGACCTTTCTAGCGATTTGACCTTTGACCTTTTGACCTTTGACCTTTTGACCTTTGCCCTTTCTAGCGTTTTGACCTTTGACGTTTTGATTTTTGACCTTTCTAGCGATTTGACTTTTGACCTTTTACCTTTTGACCTTTGACCTTTTGACCTTTGACCTTTCTAGCGTTTTGGCCAAAAAAAAGCAGTTTTCTATGCATTTCAGGGGTACTGTGGTTTTTTTTTATTTTTTTATTGGCTGTGCCAAAAAAAAGCAGTTTTCTATGCATTTCAGGGGTACTGTGGGGTTTTTTGAACCCCCAATTTTTTTATTGGCTGTGCCAAAAAAAAGCAGTTTTCTATGCATTTCAGGGGTACTGTGGGTTTTTTTTAACCCCCAATTTTTTTATTGGCTGTGCCAAAAAAAAGCAGTTTTCTATGCATTTCAGGGGTACTGTGGGGTTTTTTGAACCCCCAATTTTTTTATTGGCTGTGCCAAAAAAAAGCAGTTTTCTATGCATTTCAGGGGTACTGTGGGGTTTTTTGAACCCCCAATTTTTTTATTGGCTGTGCCAAAAAAAAGCAGTTTTCTATGCATTTCAGGGGTACTGTGGGGTTTTTTGAACCCCCAATTTTTTTGACCTTTCTAGCGATTTGACCTTTGACCTTTTGACCTTTTGACCTTTGACCTTTTGACCTTTTGACCTTTCTAGCGTTTTGGCCAAAAAAAAGCAGTTTTCTATGCATTTCAGGGGTACTGTGGGGTTTTTTTATTTTTTTATTGGCTGTGCCAAAAAAAAGCAGTTTTCTATGCATTTCAGGGGTACTGTGGGGTTTTTTGAACCCCCAATTTTTGTATTGGCTGTGCCAAAAAAAAGCAGTTTTCTATGCATTTCAGGGGTACTGTGGGGTTTTTTTAACCCCCAATTATTTTATTGGCTGTGCCAAAAAAAAGCAGTTTTCTATGCATTTCAGGGGTACTGTGGGGTTTTTTGAACCCCCAATTTTTGTATTGGCTGTGCAAAAAAAAAGCAGTTTTCTATGCATTTCAGGGGTACTGTGGGGTTTTTTGAACCCCCAATTTTTTTGACCTTTCTAGCGATTTGACCTTTTGACCTTTGACCTTTGACCTTTTCACCTTTTACCTTTCTAGCGTTTTGGCCAAAAAAAAGCAGTTTTCTATGCATTTCAGGGGTACTGTGGGGTTTTTTTATTTTTTTATTGGCTGTGCCAAAAAAAAGCAGTTTTCTATGCATTTCAGGGGTACTGTGGGGTTTTTTGAACCCCCAATTTTTTTATTGGCTGTGCCAAAAAAAAGCAGTTTTCTATGCATTTCAGGGGTACTGTGGGGTTTTTTGAACCCCCAATTTTTTTGACTTTTCTAGCGATTTGACCTTTGACCTTTTGACCTTTGACCTTTTGACCTTTGACCTTTTGACCTTTGACCTTTCTAGCGTTTTGGCCAAAAAAAAGCAGTTTTCTATGCATTTCAGGGGTACTGTGGGGTTTTTTTTTATTTTTTTTATTGGCTGTGCCAAAAAAAAGCAGTTTTCTATGCATTTCAGGGGTACTGTGGGGTTTTTTGAACCCCCAATTTTTGTATTGGCTGTGCCAAAAAAAAGCAGTTTTCTATGCATTTCAGGGGTACTGTGGGGTTTTTTTAACCCCCAATTTTTTTATTGGCTGTGCCAAAAAAAAGCAGTTTTCTATGCATTTCAGGGGTACTGTGGGGTTTTTTGAACCTCCAATTTTTTTATTGGCTGTGCCAAAAAAAAGCAGTTTTCTATGCATTTCAGGGGTACTGTGGGGTTTTTTGAACCCCCAATTTTTTTATTGGCTGTGCCAAAAAAAAACAGTTTTCTATGCATTTCAGGGGTACTGTGGGGTTTTTTGAACCCCCAATTTTTTTGACCTTTCTAGCGATTTGACCTTTGACCTTTTGACCTTTTGACCTTTTGACCTTTTGACCTTTGACCTTTGACCTTTCTAGCGTTTTGGCCAAAAAAAAAAGCAGTTTTCTATGCATTTCAGGGGTACTGTGGGGTTTTTTGATTTTTTTATTGGCTGTGCCAAAAAAAAGCAGTTTTCTATGCATTTCAGGGGTACTGTGGGGTTTTTTGAACCCCCAATTTTTTTATTGGCTGTGCCAAAAAAAAGCAGTTTTCTATGCATTTCAGGGGTACTGTGGGGTTTTTTGAACCCCCAATTTTTTTATTGGCTGTGCCAAAAAAAAGCAGTTTTCTATGCATTTCAGGGGTACTGTGGGGTTTTTTGAACCCCCAATTTTTTTATTGGCTGTGCCAAAAAAAAGCAGTTTTCTATGCATTTCAGGGGTACTGTGGGGTTTTTTGAACCCCCAATTTTTTTATTGGCTGTGCCAAAAAAAAGCAGTTTTCTATGCATTTCAGGGGTACTGTGGGTTTTTTTGAACCCCCAACTTTTTTTATTGGCTGTGCCAAAAAAAAACAGTTTTCTATGCATTTCAGGGGTACTGTGGGGTTTTTTGAACCCCCAATTTTTTTGACCTTTCTAGCGATTTGACCTTTGACCTTTTGACCTTTGACCTTTTGACCTTTGACCTTTCTAGCGTTTTGGCCAAAAAAAAGCAGTTTTCTATGCATTTCAGGGGTACTGTGGGGTTTTTTGAACCCCCAATTTTTTTATTGGCTGTGCCAAAAAAAAGCAGTTTTCTATGCATTTCAGGGGTACTGTGGGGTTTTTTGAACCCCCAATTTTTTTATTGGCTGTGCCAAAAAAAAGCAGTTTTCTATGCATTTCAGGGGTACTGTGGGGTTTTTTGAACCCCCAATTTTTTTATTGGCTGTGCCAAAAAAAAGCAGTTTTCTATGCATTTCAGGGGTACTGTGGGGTTTTTTGAACCCCCAATTTTTTTATTGGCTGTGCCAAAAAAAAGCAGTTTTCTATGCATTTCAGGGGTACTGTGGGGTTTTTTGAACCCCCAATTTTTTGACCTTTCTAGCGATTTGACCTTTGACCTTTTGACCTTTGACCTTTTGACCTTTGACCTTTCTAGCGTTTTGGCCAAAAAAAGCAGTTTTCTATGCATTTCAGGGGTACTGTGGGGTTTTTTTATTTTTTTATTGGCTGTGCCAAAAAAAAGCAGTTTTCTATGCATTTCAGGGGTACTGTGGGGTTTTTTGAACCCCCAATTTTTTTATTGGCTGTGCCAAAAAAAAGCAGTTTTCTATGCATTTCAGGGGTACTGTGGGGTTTTTTGAACCCCCAATTTTTTTATTGGCTGTGCCAAAAAAAAGCAGTTTTCTATGCATTTCAGGGGTACTGTGGGGTTTTTTTGAACCCCCAATTTTTTTATTGGCTGTGCCAAAAAAAGCAGTTTTCTATGCATTTCAGGGGTTTTGACCTTTGACCTTTCTAGCGATTTGACCTTTGACCTTTTGACCTTTGACCTTTCTAGCATTTTGACCTTTGACATTTTGATTTTTGACCTTTCTAGCGATTTGACCTTTGACCTTTTGACCTTTTACCTTTTGACCTTTGACCTTTCTAGCGTTTTGGCCAAAAAAAAGCAGTTTTCTATGCATTTCAGGGGTACTGTGGGGTTTTTTTTATTTTTTTATTGGCTGTGCCAAAAAAAAGCAGTTTTCTATGCATTTCAGGGGTACTGTGGGGTTTTTTGAACCCCCAATTTTTGTATTGGCTGTGCCAAAAAAAAGCAGTTTTCTATGCATTTCAGGGGTACTGTGGGGTTTTTTTAACCCCCAATTATTTTATTGGCTGTGCCAAAAAAAAGCAGTTTTCTATGCATTGCAGGGGTACTGTGGGGTTTTTTGAACCCCCAATTTTTTTATTGGCTGTGCCAAAAAAAAAGCAGTTTTCTATGCATTTCAGGGGTACTGTGGGGTTTTTTGAACCCCCAATTTTTTTGACCTTTCTAGCGATTTGACCTTTTGACCTTTGACCTTTGACCTTTTCACCTTTTACCTTTCTAGCGTTTTGGCCAAAAAAAAAGCAGTTTTCTATGCATTTCAGGGGTACTGTGGGGTTTTTTGAACCCCCAATCTTTTTTATTGGCTGTGCCAAAAAAAAGCAGTTTTCTATGCATTTCAGGGGTACTGTGGGGTTTTTTGAACCCCCAATTTTTTTATTGGCTGTGCCAAAAAAATGCAGTTTTCTATGCATTTCAGGGGTACTGTGGGTTTTTTTTAACCCCCAATTTTTGTATTGGCTGTGCCAAAAAAAAGCAGTTTTCTATGCATTTCAGGGGTACTGTGGGGTTTTTTTATTTTTTTATTGGCTGTGCCAAAAAAAAGCAGTTTTCTATGCATTTCAGGGGTACTGTGGGGTTTTTTGAACCCCCAATCTTTTTTATTGGCTGTGCCAAAAAAAAGCAGTTTTCTATGCATTTCAGGGGTACTGTGGGGTTTTTTGAACCCCCAATTTTTTTATTGGCTGTGCCAAAAAAATGCAGTTTTCTATGCATTTCAGGGGTACTGTGGGTTTTTTTTAACCCCCAATTTTTGTATTGGCTGTGCCAAAAAAAAGCAGTTTTCTATGCATTTCAGGGGTACTGTGGGGTTTTTTTATTTTTTTATTGGCTGTGCCAAAAAAAAGCAGTTTTCTATGCATTTCAGGGGTACTGTGGGGTTTTTTGAACCCCCAATTTTTTTATTGGCTGTGCCAAAAAAAAGCAGTTTTCTATGCATTTCAGGGGTACTGTGGGGTTTTTTTTAACCCCCAATTTTTGTATTGGCTGTGCCAAAAAAAAGCAGTTTTCTATGCATTTCAGGGGTACTGTGGGGTTTTTTGAACCCCCAATTTTTGTATTGGCTGTGCCAAAAAAAAGCAGTTTTCTATGCATTTCAGGGGTACTGTGGGGTTTTTTTAACCCCCAATTATTTTATTGGCTGTGCCAAAAAAAAGCAGTTTTCTATGCATTTCAGGGGTACTGTGGGGTTTTTTGAACCCCCAATTTTTTTATTGGCTGTGCCAAAAAAAAGCAGTTTTCTATGCATTTCAGGGGTACTGTGGGGTTTTTTGAACCCCCAATTTTTTTGACCTTTCTAGCGATTTGACCTTTGACCTTTTGACCTTTGACCTTTTGACCTTTGACCTTTTGACCTTTGACCTTTCTAGCGTTTTGGCCCAAAAAAAGCAGTTTTCTATGCATTTCAGGGGTACTGTGGGTTTTTTTTTTATTTTTTTTATTGGCTGTGCCAAAAAAAAGCAGTTTTCTATGCATTTCAGGGGTACTGTGGGGTTTTTTGAACCTCCAATTTTTTTATTGGCTGTGCCAAAAAAAGAGCAGTTTTCTATGCATTTCAGGGGTACTGTGGGGTTTTTTGAACCTCCAATTTTTTTATTGGCTGTGCCAAAAAAAAGCAGTTTTCTATGCATTTCAGGGGTACTGTGGGGTTTTTTGAACCCCCAATTTTTTTATTGGCTGTGCCAAAAAAAAGCAGTTTTCTATGCATTTCAGGGGTACTGTGGGGTTTTTTGAACCTCCAATTTTTTTATTGGCTGTGCCAAAAAAAAGCAGTTTTCTATGCATTTCAGGGGTACTGTGGGGTTTTTTGAACCCCCAATTTTTTTATTGGCTGTGCCAAAAAAAAGCAGTTTTCTATGCATTTCAGGGGTACTGTGGGGTTTTTTGAACCCCCAATTTTTTTGACCTTTCTAGCGATTTGACCTTTGACCTTTTGACCTTTTGACCTTTTGACCTTTGACCTTTGACCTTTCTAGCGTTTTGGCCAAAAAAAAAAGCAGTTTTCTATGCATTTCAGGGGTACTGTGGGGTTTTTTGATTTTTTTATTGGCTGTGCCAAAAAAAAGCAGTTTTCTATGCATTTCAGGGGTACTGTGGGGTTTTTTGAACCCCCAATTTTTTTATTGGCTGTGCCAAAAAAAAGGCAGTTTTCTATGCATTTCAGGGGTACTGTGGGGTTTTTTGAACCCCCAATTCTTTTATTGGCTGTGCCAAAAAAAAGCAGTTTTCTATGCATTTCAGGGGTACTGTGGGGTTTTTTGAACCCCCAATTTTTTTATTGGCTGTGCAAAAAAAAAGCAGTTTTCTATGCATTTCAGGGGTACTGTGGGGTTTTTGAACCCCCAATTTTTTTGACCTTTCTAGCGATTTGACCTTTGACCTTTTGACCTTTGACCTTTTGACCTTTGACCTTTCTAGCATTTTGGCCAAAAAAGCAGTTTTCTATGCATTTCAGGGGTTTTGACCTTTGACCTTTCTAGTGTTTTGACCTTTGACCTTTCTAGCGATGAAAAAAGCGCATCGTGGCATTTTGACCTTTCTTGCGATTTGACCTTTGACCTTTTGACCTTTGACCTTTTGACCTTTGACCTTTCTAGCGTTTTGACCTTTGACGTTTTCATTTTTGACCTTTCTAGCGATTTGACCTTTGACCTTTTGACCTTTGACCTTTTGACCTTTGACCTTTTGACCTTTGACCTTTCTAGCGTTTTGGCCAAAAAAAAGCAGTTTTCTATGCATTTCAGGGGTACTGTGGGGTTTTTTTATTTTTTTTTTATTGGCTGTGCCAAAAAAAAGCAGTTTTCTATGCATTTCAGGGGTACTGTGGGGTTTTTTGAACCCCCAATTTTTTTATTGGCTGTGCCAAAAAAAGCAGTTTTCTATGCATTTCAGGGGTTTTGACCTTTGACCTTTCTAGTGTTTTGACCTTTGACCTTTCTAGCGATGAAAAAAGCGCATCGTGGCATTTTGACCTTTCTAGCGATTTGACCTTTGACCTTTTGACCTTTGACCTTTTGACCTTTGCCCTTTCTAGCGTTTTGACCTTTGACGTTTTGATTTTTTGACCTTTCTAGCGATTTGACTTTTGACCTTTTACCTTTTGACCTTTGACCTTTTGACCTTTGACCTTTCTAGCGTTTTGGCCAAAAAAAAGCAGTTTTCTATGCATTTCAGGGGTACTGTGGTTTTTTTTTTTTTTTTTATTGGCTGTGCCAAAAAAAAGCAGTTTTCTATGCATTTCAGGGGTACTGTGGGGTTTTTTGAACCCCCAATTTTTTTATTGGCTGTGCCAAAAAAAAGCAGTTTTCTATGCATTTCAGGGGTACTGTGGGGTTTTTTGAACCCCCAATTTTTTTATTGGCTGTGCCAAAAAAAAGCAGTTTTCTATGCATTTCAGGGGTACTGTGGGGTTTTTTGAACCCCCAATTTTTTTGACCTTTCTAGCGATTTGACCTTTGACCTTTTGACCTTTTGACCTTTGACCTTTTGACCTTTTGACCTTTCTAGCGTTTTGGCCAAAAAAAAGCAGTTTTCTATGCATTTCAGGGGTACTGTGGGGTTTTTTTATTTTTTTATTGGCTGTGCCAAAAAAAAGCAGTTTTCTATGCATTTCAGGGGTACTGTGGGGTTTTTTGAACCCCCAATTTTTGTATTGGCTGTGCCAAAAAAAAGCAGTTTTCTATGCATTTCAGGGGTACTGTGGGGTTTTTTTAACCCCCAATTATTTTATTGGCTGTGCCAAAAAAAAGCAGTTTTCTATGCATTTCAGGGGTACTGTGGGGTTTTTTGAACCCCCAATTTTTGTATTGGTTGTGCCAAAAAAAAGCAGTTTTCTATGCATTTCAGGGGTACTGTGGGGTTTTTTGAACCCCCAATTTTTTTGACCTTTCTAGCGATTTGACCTTTTGACCTTTGACCTTTGACCTTTTCACCTTTTACCTTTCTAGCGTTTTGGCCAAAAAAAAGCAGTTTTCTATGCATTTCAGGGGTACTGTGGGTTTTTTTTATTTTTTTATTGGCTGTGCCAAAAAAAAGCAGTTTTCTATGCATTTCAGGGGTACTGTGGGGTTTTTTGAACCCCCAATCTTTTTTATTGGCTGTGCCAAAAAAAAGCAGTTTTCTATGCATTTCAGGGGTACTGTGGGGTTTTTTGAACCCCCAATTTTTTTATTGACTGTGCCAAAAAAATGCAGTTTTCTATGCATTTCAGGGGTACTGTGGGGTTTTTTTAACCCCCAATTTTTGTATTGGCTGTGCCAAAAAAAAGCAGTTTTCTATGCATTTCAGGGGTACTGTGGGGTTCTTTTTAACCCCCAATTTTTTTATTGGCTGTGCCAAAAAAAAGCAGTTTTCTATGCATTTCAGGGGTACTGTGGGGTTTTTTGAACCCCCAATTTTTTTATTGGCTGTGCCAAAAAAAAGCAGTTTTCTATGCATTTCAAGGGTACTGTGGGGTTTTTTGAACCCCCAATTTTTTTATTGGCTGTGCCAAAAAAAAGCAGTTTTCTATGCATTTCAGGGGTACTGTGGGGTTTTTTGAACCCCCAATTTTTTTGACCTTTCTAGCGATTTGACCTTTGACCTTTTGACCTTTGACCTTTTGACCTTTGACCTTTTGACCTTTGACCTTTCTAGCGTTTTGGCCAAAAAAAAGCAGTTTTCTATGCATTTCAGGGGTACTGTGGGGTTTTTTTTTATTTTTTTTATTGGCTGTGCCAAAAAAAAGCAGTTTTCTATGCATTTCAGGGGTACTGTGGGGTTTTTTGAACCCCCAATTTTTGTATTGGCTGTGCCAAAAAAAAGCAGTTTTCTATGCATTTCAGGGGTACTGTGGGGTTTTTTTAACCCCCAATTTTTTTATTGGCTGTGCCAAAAAAAAGAAGTTTTCTATGCATTTCAGGGGTACTGTGGGGTTTTTTGAACCTCCAATTTTTTTATTGGCTGTGCCAAAAAAAAGCAGTTTTCTATGCATTTCAGGGGTACTGTGGGGTTTTTTGAACCCCCAATTTTTTTATTGGCTGTGCCAAAAAAAAACAGTTTTCTATGCATTTCAGGGGTACTGTGGGGTTTTTTGAACCCCCAATTTTTTTGACCTTTCTAGCGATTTGACCTTTGACCTTTTGACCTTTTGACCTTTTGACCTTTGACCTTTGACCTTTCTAGCGTTTTGGCCAAAAAAAATAGCAGTTTTCTATGCATTTCAGGGGTACTGTGGGGTTTTTTGATTTTTTTATTGGCTGTGCCAAAAAAAAGCAGTTTTCTATGCATTTCAGGGGTACTGTGGGGTTTTTTGAACCCCCAATTTTTTTATTGGCTGTGCCAAAAAAAAGCAGTTTTCTATGCATTTCAGGGGTACTGTGGGGTTTTTTGAACCCCCAATTTTTTTATTGGCTGTGCCAAAAAAAAGCAGTTTTCTATGCATTTCAGGGGTACTGTGGGGTTTTTTGAACCCCCAATTTTTTTATTGGCTGTGCCAAAAAAAAGCAGTTTTCTATGCATTTCAGGGGTACTGTGGGGTTTTTTGAACCCCCAATTTTTTTATTGGCTGTGCCAAAAAAAAGCAGTTTTCTATGCATTTCAGGGGTACTGTGGGGTTTTTTGAACCCCCAATTTTTTTATTGGCTGTGCCAAAAAAAAGCAGTTTTCTATGCATTTCAGGGGTACTGTGGGGTTTTTTGAACCCCCAATTTTTTTATTGGCTGTGCCAAAAAAAAGCAGTTTTCTATGCATTTCAGGGGTACTGTGGGGTTTTTTGAACCCCCAATTTTTTGACCTTTCTAGCGATTTGACCTTTGACCTTTTGACCTTTGACCTTTTGACCTTTGACCTTTCTAGCGTTTTGGCCAAAAAAAGCAGTTTTCTATGCATTTCAGGGGTACTGTGGGGTTTTTTTATTTTTTTATTGGCTGTGCCAAAAAAAAGCAGTTTTCTATGCATTTCAGGGGTACTGTGGGGTTTTTTGAACCCCCAATTTTTTTATTGGCTGTGCCAAAAAAAAGCAGTTTTCTATGCATTTCAGGGGTACTGTGGGGTTTTTTGAACCCCCAATTTTTTTATTGGCTGTGCCAAAAAAAAGCAGTTTTCTATGCATTTCAGGGGTACTGTGGGGTTTTTTTGAACCCCCAATTTTTTTATTGGCTGTGCCAAAAAAAGCAGTTTTCTATGCATTTCAGGGGTTTTGACCTTTGACCTTTCTAGCGATTTGACCTTTGACCTTTTGACCTTTGACCTTTCTAGCATTTTGACCTTTGACATTTTGATTTTTGACCTTTCTAGCGATTTGACCTTTGACCTTTTGACCTTTTACCTTTTGACCTTTGACCTTTCTAGCGTTTTGGCCAAAAAAAAGCAGTTTTCTATGCATTTCAGGGGTACTGTGGGGTTTTTTTATTTTTTTATTGGCTGTGCCAAAAAAAAGCAGTTTTCTATGCATTTCAGGGGTACTGTGGGGTTTTTTGAACCCCCAATTTTTGTATTGGCTGTGCCAAAAAAAAGCAGTTTTCTATGCATTTCAGGGGTACTGTGGGGTTTTTTTAACCCCCAATTATTTTATTGGCTGTGCCAAAAAAAAGCAGTTTTCTATGCATTGCAGGGGTACTGTGGGGTTTTTTGAACCCCCAATTTTTTTATTGGCTGTGCCAAAAAAAAGCAGTTTTCTATGCATTTCAGGGGTACTGTGGGGTTTTTTGAACCCCCAATTTTTTTGACCTTTCTAGCGATTTGACCTTTTGACCTTTGACCTTTGACCTTTTCACCTTTTACCTTTCTAGCGTTTTGGCCAAAAAAAAAGCAGTTTTCTATGCATTTCAGGGGTACTGTGGGGTTTTTTTATTTTTTTATTGGCTGTGCCAAAAAAAAGCAGTTTTCTATGCATTTCAGGGGTACTGTGGGGTTTTTTGAACCCCCAATCTTTTTTATTGGCTGTGCCAAAAAAAAGCAGTTTTCTATGCATTTCAGGGGTACTGTGGGGTTTTTTGAACCCCCAATTTTTTTATTGGCTGTGCCAAAAAAATGCAGTTTTCTATGCATTTCAGGGGTACTGTGGGTTTTTTTTAACCCCCAATTTTTGTATTGGCTGTGCCAAAAAAAAGCAGTTTTCTATGCATTTCAGGGGTACTGTGGGGTTTTTTTATTTTTTTATTGGCTGTGCCAAAAAAAAGCAGTTTTCTATGCATTTCAGGGGTACTGTGGGGTTTTTTGAACCCCCAATCTTTTTTATTGGCTGTGCCAAAAAAAAGCAGTTTTCTATGCATTTCAGGGGTACTGTGGGGTTTTTTGAACCCCCAATTTTTTTATTGGCTGTGCCAAAAAAATGCAGTTTTCTATGCATTTCAGGGGTACTGTGGGTTTTTTTTAACCCCCAATTTTTGTATTGGCTGTGCCAAAAAAAAGCAGTTTTCTATGCATTTCAGGGGTACTGTGGGGTTTTTTTATTTTTTTATTGGCTGTGCCAAAAAAAAGCAGTTTTCTATGCATTTCAGGGGTACTGTGGGGTTTTTTGAACCCCCAATTTTTTTATTGGCTGTGCCAAAAAAAAGCAGTTTTCTATGCATTTCAGGGGTACTGTGGGGTTTTTTTGAACCCCCAATTTTTGTATTGGCTGTGCCAAAAAAAAGCAGTTTTCTATGCATTTCAGGGGTACTGTGGGGTTTTTTGAACCCCCAATTTTTGTATTGGCTGTGCCAAAAAAAAGCAGTTTTCTATGCATTTCAGGGGTACTGTGGGGTTTTTTTTAACCCCCAATTATTTTATTGGCTGTGCCAAAAAAAAGCAGTTTTCTATGCATTTCAGGGGTACTGTGGGGTTTTTTGAACCCCCAATTTTTTTGACCTTTCTAGCGATTTGACCTTTTGACCTTTGACCTTTGACCTTTTCACCTTTTACCTTTCTAGCGTTTTGGCCAAAAAAAAAGCAGTTTTCTATGCATTTCAGGGGTACTGTGGGGTTTTTTTATTTTTTTATTGGCTGTGCCAAAAAAAAGCAGTTTTCTATGCATTTCAGGGGTACTGTGGGGTTTTTTGAACCCCCAATCTTTTTTATTGGCTGTGCCAAAAAAAAGCAGTTTTCTATGCATTTCAGGGGTACTGTGGGGTTTTTTGAACCCCCAATTTTTTTATTGGCTGTGCCAAAAAAATGCAGTTTTCTATGCATTTCAGGGGTACTGTGGGTTTTTTTTAACCCCCAATTTTTCTATTGGCTGTGCCAAAAAAAAGCAGTTTTCTATGCATTTCAGGGGTACTGTGGGGTTCTTTTTAACCCCCAATTTTTTTATTGGCTGTGCCAAAAAAAAGCAGTTTTCTATGCATTTCAGGGGTACTGTGGGGTTTTTTGAACCCCCAATTTTTTTATTGGCTGTGCCAAAAAAAAGCAGTTTTCTATGCATTTCAAGGGTACTGTGGGGTTTTTTGAACCCCCAATTTTTTTGACCTTTCTAGCGATTTGACCTTTGACCTTTTGACCTTTGACCTTTTGACCTTTGACCTTTTGACCTTTGACCTTTCTAGCGTTTTGGCCAAAAAAAGCAGTTTTCTATGCATTTCAGGGGTACTGTGGGGTTTTTTTTTATTTTTTTTATTGGCTGTGCCAAAAAAAAGCAGTTTTCTATGCATTTCAGGGGTACTGTGGGGTTTTTTGAACCCCCAATCTTTTTTATTGGCTGTGCCAAAAAAAAGCAGTTTTCTATGCATTTCAGGGGTACTGTGGGGTTTTTTGAACCCCCAATTTTTTTATTGGCTGTGCCAAAAAAATGCAGTTTTCTATGCATTTCAGGGGTACTGTGGGGTTTTTTTAACCCCCAATTTTTGTATTGGCTGTGCCAAAAAAAAGCAGTTTTCTATGCATTTCAGGGGTACTGTGGGGTTCTTTTTAACCCCCAATTTTTTTATTGGCTGTGCCAAAAAAAAGCAGTTTTCTATGCATTTCAGGGGTACTGTGGGGTTCTTTTTAACCCCCAATTTTTTTATTGGCTGTGCCAAAAAAAAACAGTTTTCTATGCATTTCAGGGGTACTGTGGGGTTTTTTGAACCCCCAATTTTTTTATTGGCTGTGCCAAAAAAAAGCAGTTTTCTATGCATTTCAAGGGTACTGTGGGGTTTTTTGAACCCCCAATTTTTTTATTGGCTGTGCCAAAAAAAAGCAGTTTTCTATGCATTTCAGGGGTACTGTGGGGTTTTTTGAACCCCCAATTTTTTTGACCTTTCTAGCGATTTGACCTTTGACCTTTTGACCTTTGACCTTTTGACCTTTGACCTTTTGACCTTTGACCTTTCTAGCGTTTTGGCCCAAAAAAAGCAGTTTTCTATGCATTTCAGGGGTACTGTGGGTTTTTTTTTTATTTTTTTTATTGGCTGTGCCAAAAAAAAGCAGTTTTCTATGCATTTCAGGGGTACTGTGGGGTTTTTTGAACCTCCAATTTTTTTATTGGCTGTGCCAAAAAAAAGCAGTTTTCTATGCATTTCAGGGGTACTGTGGGGTTTTTTGAACCTCCAATTTTTTTATTGGCTGTGCCAAAAAAAAGCAGTTTTCTATGCATTTCAGGGGTACTGTGGGGTTTTTTGAACCCCCAATTTTTTTATTGGCTGTGCCAAAAAAAAGCAGTTTTCTATGCATTTCAAGGGTACTGTGGGGTTTTTTGAACCCCCAATTTTTTTATTGGCTGTGCCAAAAAAAAGCAGTTTTCTATGCATTTCAGGGGTACTGTGGGGTTTTTTGAACCCCCAATTTTTTTGACCTTTCTAGCGATTTGACCTTTGACCTTTTGACCTTTGACCTTTTGACCTTTGACCTTTTGACCTTTGACCTTTCTAGCGTTTTGGCCAAAAAAAAGCAGTTTTCTATGCATTTCAGGGGTACTGTGGGGTTTTTTTATTTTTTTTTTATTGGCTGTGCCAAAAAAAAGCAGTTTTCTATGCATTTCAGGGGTACTGTGGGGTTTTTTGAACCCCCAATTTTTTTATTGGCTGTGCCAAAAAAAGCAGTTTTCTATGCATTTCAGGGGTTTTGACCTTTGACCTTTCTAGTGTTTTGACCTTTGACCTTTCTAGCGATGAAAAAAGCGCATCGTGGCATTTTGACCTTTCTAGCGATTTGACCTTTGACCTTTTGACCTTTGACCTTTTGACCTTTGCCCTTTCTAGCGTTTTGACCTTTGACGTTTTGATTTTTGACCTTTCTAGCGATTTGACTTTTGACCTTTTACCTTTTGACCTTTGACCTTTTGACCTTTGACCTTTCTAGCGTTTTGGCCAAAAAAAAGCAGTTTTCTATGCATTTCAGGGGTACTGTGGTTTTTTTTTATTTTTTTATTGGCTGTGCCAAAAAAAAGCAGTTTTCTATGCATTTCAGGGGTACTGTGGGGTTTTTTGAACCCCCAATTTTTTTATTGGCTGTGCCAAAAAAAAGCAGTTTTCTATGCATTTCAGGGGTACTGTGGGTTTTTTTTAACCCCCAATTTTTTTATTGGCTGTGCCAAAAAAAAGCAGTTTTCTATGCATTTCAGGGGTACTGTGGGGTTTTTTGAACCCCCAATTTTTTTATTGGCTGTGCCAAAAAAAAACAGTTTTCTATGCATTTCAGGGGTACTGTGGGGTTTTTTGAACCCCCAATTTTTTTATTGGCTGTGCCAAAAAAAAGCAGTTTTCTATGCATTTCAGGGGTACTGTGGGGTTTTTTGAACCCCCAATTTTTTTGACCTTTCTAGCGATTTGACCTTTGACCTTTTGACCTTTTGACCTTTGACCTTTTGACCTTTTGACCTTTCTAGCGTTTTGGCCAAAAAAAAGCAGTTTTCTATGCATTTCAGGGGTACTGTGGGGTTTTTTTATTTTTTTATTGGCTGTGCCAAAAAAAAGCAGTTTTCTATGCATTTCAGGGGTACTGTGGGGTTTTTTGAACCCCCAATTTTTGTATTGGCTGTGCCAAAAAAAAGCAGTTTTCTATGCATTTCAGGGGTACTGTGGGGTTTTTTTAACCCCCAATTATTTTATTGGCTGTGCCAAAAAAAAGCAGTTTTCTATGCATTTCAGGGGTACTGTGGGGTTTTTTGAACCCCCAATTTTTGTATTGGCTGTGCCAAAAAAAAGCAGTTTTCTATGCATTTCAGGGGTACTGTGGGGTTTTTTGAACCCCCAATTTTTTTGACCTTTCTAGCGATTTGACCTTTTGACCTTTGACCTTTGACCTTTTCACCTTTTACCTTTCTAGCGTTTTGGCCAAAAAAAAGCAGTTTTCTATGCATTTCAGGGGTACTGTGGGGTTTTTTTATTTTTTTATTGGCTGTGCCAAAAAAAAGCAGTTTTCTATGCATTTCAGGGGTACTGTGGGGTTTTTTGAACCCCCAATCTTTTTTATTGGCTGTGCCAAAAAAAAGCAGTTTTCTATGCATTTCAGGGGTACTGTGGGGTTTTTTGAACCCCCAATTTTTTTATTGACTGTGCCAAAAAAATGCAGTTTTCTATGCATTTCAGGGGTACTGTGGGGTTTTTTTAACCCCCAATTTTTGTATTGGCTGTGCCAAAAAAAAGCAGTTTTCTATGCATTTCAGGGGTACTGTGGGGTTCTTTTTAACCCCCAATTTTTTTATTGGCTGTGCCAAAAAAAAGCAGTTTTCTATGCATTTCAGGGGTAATGTGGGGTTTTTTGAACCCCCAATTTTTGTATTGGCTGTGCCAAAAAAAAGCAGTTTTCTATGCATTTCAAGGGTACTGTGGGGTTTTTTGAACCCCCAATTTTTTTATTGGCTGTGCCAAAAAAAAGCAGTTTTCTATGCATTTCAGGGGTACTGTGGGGTTTTTTGAACCCCCAATTTTTTTGACCTTTCTAGCGATTTGACCTTTGACCTTTTGACCTTTTGACCTTTGACCTTTTGACCTTTGACCTTTCTAGCGTTTTGGCCAAAAAAAAGCAGTTTTCTATGCATTTCAGGGGTACTGTGGGGTTTTTTTTTATTTTTTTTATTGGCTGTGCCAAAAAAAAGCAGTTTTCTATGCATTTCAGGGGTACTGTGGGGTTTTTTGAACCCCCAATTTTTGTATTGGCTGTGCCAAAAAAAAGCAGTTTTCTATGCATTTCAGGGGTACTGTGGGGTTTTTTTAACCCCCAATTTTTTTATTGGCTGTGCCAAAAAAAAGCAGTTTTCTATGCATTTCAGGGGTACTGTGGGGTTTTTTGAACCTCCAATTTTTTTATTGGCTGTGCCAAAAAAAAGCAGTTTTCTATGCATTTCAGGGGTACTGTGGGGTTTTTTGAACCCCCAATTTTTTTATTGGCTGTGCCAAAAAAAAACAGTTTTCTATGCATTTCAGGGGTACTGTGGGGTTTTTTGAACCCCCAATTTTTTTGACCTTTCTAGCGATTTGACCTTTGACCTTTTGACCTTTTGACCTTTTGACCTTTTGACCTTTGACCTTTGACCTTTCTAGCGTTTTGGCCAAAAAAAAAGCAGTTTTCTATGCATTTCAGGGGTACTGTGGGGTTTTTTGATTTTTTTATTGGCTGTGCCAAAAAAAAGCAGTTTTCTATGCATTTCAGGGGTACTGTGGGGTTTTTTGAACCCCCAATTTTTTTATTGGCTGTGCCAAAAAAAAGCAGTTTTCTATGCATTTCAGGGGTACTGTGGGGTTTTTTGAACCCCCAATTTTTTTATTGGCTGTGCCAAAAAAAAGCAGTTTTCTATGCATTTCAGGGGTACTGTGGGGTTTTTTGAACCCCCAATTTTTTTATTGGCTGTGCCAAAAAAAAGCAGTTTTCTATGCATTTCAGGGGTACTGTGGGGTTTTTTGAACCCCCAATTTTTTTATTGGCTGTGCCAAAAAAAAGCAGTTTTCTATGCATTTCAGGGGTACTGTGGGTTTTTTTGAACCCCCAACTTTTTTTATTGGCTGTGCCAAAAAAAAACAGTTTTCTATGCATTTCAGGGGTACTGTGGGGTTTTTTGAACCCCCAATTTTTTTGACCTTTCTAGCGATTTGACCTTTGACCTTTTGACCTTTGACCTTTTGACCTTTGACCTTTCTAGCGTTTTGGCCAAAAAAAAGCAGTTTTCTATGCATTTCAGGGGTACTGTGGGGTTTTTTGAACCCCCAATTTTTTTATTGGCTGTGCCAAAAAAAAGCAGTTTTCTATGCATTTCAGGGGTACTGTGGGGTTTTTTGAACCCCCAATTTTTTTATTGGCTGTGCCAAAAAAAAGCAGTTTTCTATGCATTTCAGGGGTACTGTGGGGTTTTTTGAACCCCCAATTTTTTTATTGGCTGTGCCAAAAAAAAGCAGTTTTCTATGCATTTCAGGGGTACTGTGGGGTTTTTTGAACCCCCAATTTTTTTATTGGCTGTGCCAAAAAAAAGCAGTTTTCTATGCATTTCAGGGGTACTGTGGGGTTTTTTGAACCCCCAATTTTTTGACCTTTCTAGCGATTTGACCTTTGACCTTTTGACCTTTGACCTTTTGACCTTTGACCTTTCTAGCGTTTTGGCCAAAAAAAGCAGTTTTCTATGCATTTCAGGGGTACTGTGGGGTTTTTTTATTTTTTTATTGGCTGTGCCAAAAAAAAGCAGTTTTCTATGCATTTCAGGGGTACTGTGGGGTTTTTTGAACCCCCAATTTTTTTATTGGCTGTGCCAAAAAAAAGCAGTTTTCTATGCATTTCAGGGGTACTGTGGGGTTTTTTGAACCCCCAATTTTTTTATTGGCTGTGCCAAAAAAAAGCAGTTTTCTATGCATTTCAGGGGTACTGTGGGGTTTTTTTGAACCCCCAATTTTTTTATTGGCTGTGCCAAAAAAAGCAGTTTTCTATGCATTTCAGGGGTTTTGACCTTTGACCTTTCTAGCGATTTGACCTTTGACCTTTTGACCTTTGACCTTTCTAGCATTTTGACCTTTGACATTTTGATTTTTGACCTTTCTAGCGATTTGACCTTTGACCTTTTGACCTTTTACCTTTTGACCTTTGACCTTTCTAGCGTTTTGGCCAAAAAAAAGCAGTTTTCTATGCATTTCAGGGGTACTGTGGGGTTTTTTTATTTTTTTATTGGCTGTGCCAAAAAAAAGCAGTTTTCTATGCATTTCAGGGGTACTGTGGGGTTTTTTGAACCCCCAATTTTTGTATTGGCTGTGCCAAAAAAAAGCAGTTTTCTATGCATTTCAGGGGTACTGTGGGGTTTTTTTAACCCCCAATTATTTTATTGGCTGTGCCAAAAAAAAGCAGTTTTCTATGCATTGCAGGGGTACTGTGGGGTTTTTTGAACCCCCAATTTTTTTATTGGCTGTGCCAAAAAAAAGCAGTTTTCTATGCATTTCAGGGGTACTGTGGGGTTTTTTGAACCCCCAATTTTTTTGACCTTTCTAGCGATTTGACCTTTTGACCTTTGACCTTTGACCTTTTCACCTTTTACCTTTCTAGCGTTTTGGCCAAAAAAAAAGCAGTTTTCTATGCATTTCAGGGGTACTGTGGGGTTTTTTTTATTTTTTTATTGGCTGTGCCAAAAAAAAGCAGTTTTCTATGCATTTCAGGGGTACTGTGGGGTTTTTTGAACCCCCAATCTTTTTTATTGGCTGTGCCCAAAAAAAGCAGTTTTCTATGCATTTCAGGGGTACTGTGGGGTTTTTTGAACCCCCAATTTTTTTATTGGCTGTGCCAAAAAAATGCAGTTTTCTATGCATTTCAGGGGTACTGTGGGTTTTTTTTAACCCCCAATTTTTGTATTGGCTGTGCCAAAAAAAAGCAGTTTTCTATGCATTTCAGGGGTACTGTGGGGTTTTTTTATTTTTTTATTGGCTGTGCCAAAAAAAAGCAGTTTTCTATGCATTTCAGGGGTACTGTGGGGTTTTTTGAACCCCCAATTTTTTTATTGGCTGTGCCAAAAAAAAGCAGTTTTCTATGCATTTCAGGGGTACTGTGGGGTTTTTTTGAACCCCCAATTTTTGTATTGGCTGTGCCAAAAAAAAGCAGTTTTCTATGCATTTCAGGGGTACTGTGGGGTTTTTTGAACCCCCAATTTTTGTATTGGCTGTGCCAAAAAAAAGCAGTTTTCTATGCATTTCAGGGGTACTGTGGGGTTTTTTTAACCCCCAATTATTTTATTGGCTGTGCCAAAAAAAAGCAGTTTTCTATGCATTTCAGGGGTACTGTGGGGTTTTTTGAACCCCCAATTTTTTTATTGGCTGTGCCAAAAAAAAGCAGTTTTCTATGCATTTCAGGGGTACTGTGGGGTTTTTTGAACCCCCAATTTTTTTGACCTTTCTAGCGATTTGACCTTTGACCTTTTGACCTTTGACCTTTTGACCTTTGACCTTTTGACCTTTGACCTTTCTAGCGTTTTGGCCCAAAAAAAGCAGTTTTCTATGCATTTCAGGGGTACTGTGGGTTTTTTTTTTATTTTTTTTATTGGCTGTGCCAAAAAAAAGCAGTTTTCTATGCATTTCAGGGGTACTGTGGGGTTTTTTGAACCTCCAATTTTTTTATTGGCTGTGCCAAAAAAAAGCAGTTTTCTATGCATTTCAGGGGTACTGTGGGGTTTTTTGAACCTCCAATTTTTTTATTGGCTGTGCCAAAAAAAAGCAGTTTTCTATGCATTTCAGGGGTACTGTGGGGTTTTTTGAACCCCCAATTTTTTTATTGGCTGTGCCAAAAAAAAGCAGTTTTCTATGCATTTCAGGGGTACTGTGGGGTTTTTTGAACCTCCAATTTTTTTATTGGCTGTGCCAAAAAAAAGCAGTTTTCTATGCATTTCAGGGGTACTGTGGGGTTTTTTGAACCCCCAATTTTTTTATTGGCTGTGCCAAAAAAAAGCAGTTTTCTATGCATTTCAGGGGTACTGTGGGGTTTTTTGAACCCCCAATTTTTTTGACCTTTCTAGCGATTTGACCTTTGACCTTTTGACCTTTTGACCTTTTGACCTTTGACCTTTGACCTTTCTAGCGTTTTGGCCAAAAAAAAAAGCAGTTTTCTATGCATTTCAGGGGTACTGTGGGGTTTTTTGATTTTTTTATTGGCTGTGCCAAAAAAAAGCAGTTTTCTATGCATTTCAGGGGTACTGTGGGGTTTTTTGAACCCCCAATTTTTTTATTGGCTGTGCCAAAAAAAAGCAGTTTTCTATGCATTTCAGGGGTACTGTGGGGTTTTTTGAACCCCCAATTCTTTTATTGGCTGTGCCAAAAAAAAGCAGTTTTCTATGCATTTCAGGGGTACTGTGGGGTTTTTTGAACCCCCAATTTTTTTATTGGCTGTGCAAAAAAAAAGCAGTTTTCTATGCATTTCAGGGGTACTGTGGGGTTTTTGAACCCCCAATTTTTTTGACCTTTCTAGCGATTTGACCTTTGACCTTTTGACCTTTGACCTTTTGACCTTTGACCTTTCTAGCATTTTGGCCAAAAAAGCAGTTTTCTATGCATTTCAGGGGTTTTGACCTTTGACCTTTCTAGTGTTTTGACCTTTGACCTTTCTAGCGATGAAAAAAGCGCATCGTGGCATTTTGACCTTTCTTGCGATTTGACCTTTGACCTTTTGACCTTTGACCTTTTGACCTTTGACCTTTCTAGCGTTTTGACCTTTGACGTTTTCATTTTTGACCTTTCTAGCGATTTGACCTTTGACCTTTTGACCTTTGACCTTTTGACCTTTGACCTTTTGACCTTTGACCTTTCTAGCGTTTTGGCCAAAAAAAAGCAGTTTTCTATGCATTTCAGGGGTACTGTGGGGTTTTTTTATTTTTTTTTTATTGGCTGTGCCAAAAAAAAGCAGTTTTCTATGCATTTCAGGGGTACTGTGGGGTTTTTTGAACCCCCAATTTTTTTATTGGCTGTGCCAAAAAAAGCAGTTTTCTATGCATTTCAGGGGTTTTGACCTTTGACCTTTCTAGTGTTTTGACCTTTGACCTTTCTAGCGATGAAAAAAGCGCATCGTGGCATTTTGACCTTTCTAGCGATTTGACCTTTGACCTTTTGACCTTTGACCTTTTGACCTTTGCCCTTTCTAGCGTTTTGACCTTTGACGTTTTGATTTTTGACCTTTCTAGCGATTTGACTTTTGACCTTTTACCTTTTGACCTTTGACCTTTTGACCTTTGACCTTTCTAGCGTTTTGGCCAAAAAAAAGCAGTTTTCTATGCATTTCAGGGGTACTGTGGTTTTTTTTTATTTTTTTATTGGCTGTGCCAAAAAAAAGCAGTTTTCTATGCATTTCAGGGGTACTGTGGGGTTTTTTGAACCCCCAATTTTTTTATTGGCTGTGCCAAAAAAAAGCAGTTTTCTATGCATTTCAGGGGTACTGTGGGTTTTTTTTAACCCCCAATTTTTTTATTGGCTGTGCCAAAAAAAAGCAGTTTTCTATGCATTTCAGGGGTACTGTGGGGTTTTTTGAACCCCCAATTTTTTTATTGGCTGTGCCAAAAAAAAGCAGTTTTCTATGCATTTCAGGGGTACTGTGGGGTTTTTTGAACCCCCAATTTTTTTATTGGCTGTGCCAAAAAAAAGCAGTTTTCTATGCATTTCAGGGGTACTGTGGGGTTTTTTGAACCCCCAATTTTTTTGACCTTTCTAGCGATTTGACCTTTGACCTTTTGACCTTTTGACCTTTGACCTTTTGACCTTTTGACCTTTCTAGCGTTTTGGCCAAAAAAAAGCAGTTTTCTATGCATTTCAGGGGTACTGTGGGGTTTTTTTATTTTTTTATTGGCTGTGCCAAAAAAAAGCAGTTTTCTATGCATTTCAGGGGTACTGTGGGGTTTTTTGAACCCCCAATTTTTGTATTGGCTGTGCCAAAAAAAAGCAGTTTTCTATGCATTTCAGGGGTACTGTGGGGTTTTTTTAACCCCCAATTATTTTATTGGCTGTGCCAAAAAAAAGCAGTTTTCTATGCATTTCAGGGGTACTGTGGGGTTTTTTGAACCCCCAATTTTTGTATTGGCTGTGCCAAAAAAAAGCAGTTTTCTATGCATTTCAGGGGTACTGTGGGGTTTTTTGAACCCCCAATTTTTTTGACCTTTCTAGCGATTTGACCTTTTGACCTTTGACCTTTGACCTTTTCACCTTTTACCTTTCTAGCGTTTTGGCCAAAAAAAAGCAGTTTTCTATGCATTTCAGGGGTACTGTGGGGTTTTTTTATTTTTTTATTGGCTGTGCCAAAAAAAAGCAGTTTTCTATGCATTTCAGGGGTACTGTGGGGTTTTTTGAACCCCCAATCTTTTTTATTGGCTGTGCCAAAAAAAAGCAGTTTTCTATGCATTTCAGGGGTACTGTGGGGTTTTTTGAACCCCCAATTTTTTTATTGACTGTGCCAAAAAAATGCAGTTTTCTATGCATTTCAGGGGTACTGTGGGGTTTTTTTAACCCCCAATTTTTGTATTGGCTGTGCCAAAAAAAAGCAGTTTTCTATGCATTTCAGGGGTACTGTGGGGTTCTTTTTAACCCCCAATTTTTTTATTGGCTGTGCCAAAAAAAAGCAGTTTTCTATGCATTTCAGGGGTACTGTGGGGTTTTTTGAACCCCCAATTTTTTTATTGGCTGTGCCAAAAAAAAGCAGTTTTCTATGCATTTCAGGGGTACTGTGGGGTTTTTTTAACCCCCAATTTTTTTATTGGCTGTGCCAAAAAAAAGCAGTTTTCTATGCATTTCAGGGGTACTGTGGGGTTTTTTGAACCTCCAATTTTTTTATTGGCTGTGCCAAAAAAAAGCAGTTTTCTATGCATTTCAGGGGTACTGTGGGGTTTTTTGAACCCCCAATTTTTTTATTGGCTGTGCCAAAAAAAAACAGTTTTCTATGCATTTCAGGGGTACTGTGGGGTTTTTTGAACCCCCAATTTTTTTGACCTTTCTAGCGATTTGACCTTTGACCTTTTGACCTTTTGACCTTTTGACCTTTTGACCTTTGACCTTTGACCTTTCTAGCGTTTTGGCCAAAAAAAAAAGCAGTTTTCTATGCATTTCAGGGGTACTGTGGGGTTTTTTGATTTTTTTATTGGCTGTGCCAAAAAAAAGCAGTTTTCTATGCATTTCAGGGGTACTGTGGGGTTTTTTGAACCCCCAATTTTTTTATTGGCTGTGCCAAAAAAAAGCAGTTTTCTATGCATTTCAGGGGTACTGTGGGGTTTTTTGAACCCCCAATTTTTGTATTGGCTGTGCCAAAAAAAAGCAGTTTTCTATGCATTTCAGGGGTACTGTGGGGTTTTTTGAACCCCCAATTTTTTTATTGGCTGTGCCAAAAAAAAGCAGTTTTCTATGCATTTCAGGGGTACTGTGGGGTTTTTTGAACCCCCAATTTTTTTATTGGCTGTGCCAAAAAAAAGCAGTTTTCTATGCATTTCAGGGGTACTGTGGGTTTTTTTGAACCCCCAACTTTTTTTATTGGCTGTGCCAAAAAAAAACAGTTTTCTATGCATTTCAGGGGTACTGTGGGGTTTTTTGAACCCCCAATTTTTTTGACCTTTCTAGCGATTTGACCTTTGACCTTTTGACCTTTGACCTTTTGACCTTTGACCTTTCTAGCGTTTTGGCCAAAAAAAAGCAGTTTTCTATGCATTTCAGGGGTACTGTGGGGTTTTTTGAACCCCCAATTTTTTTATTGGCTGTGCCAAAAAAAAGCAGTTTTCTATGCATTTCAGGGGTACTGTGGGGTTTTTTGAACCCCCAATTTTTTTATTGGCTGTGCCAAAAAAAAGCAGTTTTCTATGCATTTCAGGGGTACTGTGGGGTTTTTTGAACCCCCAATTTTTTTATTGGCTGTGCCAAAAAAAAGCAGTTTTCTATGCATTTCAGGGGTACTGTGGGGTTTTTTGAACCCCCAATTTTTTTATTGGCTGTGCCAAAAAAAAGCAGTTTTCTATGCATTTCAGGGGTACTGTGGGGTTTTTTGAACCCCCAATTTTTTGACCTTTCTAGCGATTTGACCTTTGACCTTTTGACCTTTGACCTTTTGACCTTTGACCTTTCTAGCGTTTTGGCCAAAAAAAGCAGTTTTCTATGCATTTCAGGGGTACTGTGGGGTTTTTTTATTTTTTTATTGGCTGTGCCAAAAAAAAGCAGTTTTCTATGCATTTCAGGGGTACTGTGGGGTTTTTTGAACCCCCAATTTTTTTATTGGCTGTGCCAAAAAAAAGCAGTTTTCTATGCATTTCAGGGGTACTGTGGGGTTTTTTGAACCCCCAATTTTTTTATTGGCTGTGCCAAAAAAAAGCAGTTTTCTATGCATTTCAGGGGTACTGTGGGGTTTTTTGAACCCCCAATTTTTTTATTGGCTGTGCCAAAAAAAAGCAGTTTTCTATGCATTTCAGGGGTACTGTGGGGTTTTTTGAACCCCCAATTTTTTTATTGGCTGTGCCAAAAAAAGCAGTTTTCTATGCATTTCAGGGGTTTTGACCTTTGACCTTTCTAGCGATTTGACCTTTGACCTTTTGACCTTTGACCTTTCTAGCATTTTGACCTTTGACATTTTGATTTTTGACCTTTCTAGCGATTTGACCTTTGACCTTTTGACCTTTTACCTTTTGACCTTTGACCTTTCTAGCGTTTTGGCCAAAAAAAAGCAGTTTTCTATGCATTTCAGGGGTACTGTGGGGTTTTTTTATTTTTTTATTGGCTGTGCCAAAAAAAAGCAGTTTTCTATGCATTTCAGGGGTACTGTGGGGTTTTTTGAACCCCCAATTTTTGTATTGGCTGTGCCAAAAAAAAGCAGTTTTCTATGCATTTCAGGGGTACTGTGGGGTTTTTTTAACCCCCAATTATTTTATTGGCTGTGCCAAAAAAAAGCAGTTTTCTATGCATTGCAGGGGTACTGTGGGGTTTTTTGAACCCCCAATTTTTTTTGAACCCCCAATTTTTTTGACCTTTCTAGCGATTTGACCTTTTGACCTTTGACCTTTGACCTTTTCACCTTTTACCTTTCTAGCGTTTTGGCCAAAAAAAAAGCAGTTTTCTATGCATTTCAGGGGTACTGTGGGGTTTTTTTATTTTTTTATTGGCTGTGCCAAAAAAAAGCAGTTTTCTATGCATTTCAGGGGTACTGTGGGGTTTTTTGAACCCCCAATCTTTTTTATTGGCTGTGCCAAAAAAAAGCAGTTTTCTATGCATTTCAGGGGTACTGTGGGGTTTTTTGAACCCCCAATTTTTTTATTGGCTGTGCCAAAAAAATGCAGTTTTCTATGCATTTCAGGGGTACTGTGGGTTTTTTTTAACCCCCAATTTTTGTATTGGCTGTGCCAAAAAAAAGCAGTTTTCTATGCATTTCAGGGGTACTGTGGGGTTTTTTTATTTTTTTATTGGCTGTGCCAAAAAAAAGCAGTTTTCTATGCATTTCAGGGGTACTGTGGGGTTTTTTGAACCCCCAATTTCTTTATTGGCTGTGCCAAAAAAAAGCAGTTTTCTATGCATTTCAGGGGTACTGTGGGGTTTTTTTGAACCCCCAATTTTTGTATTGGCTGTGCCAAAAAAAAGCAGTTTTCTATGCATTTCAGGGGTACTGTGGGGTTTTTTGAACCCCCAATTTTTGTATTGGCTGTGCCAAAAAAAAGCAGTTTTCTATGCATTTCAGGGGTACTGTGGGGTTTTTTTAACCCCCAATTATTTTATTGGCTGTGCCAAAAAAAAGCAGTTTTCTATGCATTTCAGGGGTACTGTGGGGTTTTTTGAACCCCCAATTTTTTTATTGGCTGTGCCAAAAAAAAGCAGTTTTCTATGCATTTCAGGGGTACTGTGGGGTTTTTTGAACCCCCAATTTTTTTGACCTTTCTAGCGATTTGACCTTTGACCTTTTGACCTTTGACCTTTTGACCTTTGACCTTTTGACCTTTGACCTTTCTAGCGTTTTGGCCCAAAAAAAGCAGTTTTCTATGCATTTCAGGGGTACTGTGGGTTTTTTTTTAATTTTTTTTATTGGCTGTGCCAAAAAAAAGCAGTTTTCTATGCATTTCAGGGGTACTGTGGTGTTTTTTGAACCTCCAATTTTTGTATTGGCTGTGCCAAAAAAAAGCAGTTTTCTATGCATTTCAGGGGTACTGTGGGGTTTTTTGAACCTCCAATTTTTTTATTGGCTGTGCCAAAAAAAAGCAGTTTTCTATGCATTTCAGGGGTACTGTGGGGTTTTTTGAACCCCCAATTTTTTTATTGGCTGTGCCAAAAAAAAGCAGTTTTCTATGCATTTCAGGGGTACTGTGGGGTTTTTTGAACCTCCAATTTTTTTATTGGCTGTGCCAAAAAAAAGCAGTTTTCTATGCATTTCAGGGGTACTGTGGGGTTTTTTGAACCCCCAATTTTTTTATTGGCTGTGCCAAAAAAAAGCAGTTTTCTATGCATTTCAGGGGTACTGTGGGGTTTTTTGAACCCCCAATTTTTTTGACCTTTCTAGCGATTTGACCTTTGACCTTTTGACCTTTTGACCTTTGACCTTTGACCTTTCTAGCGTTTTGGCCAAAAAAAAAAGCAGTTTTCTATGCATTTCAGGGGTACTGTGGGGTTTTTTGATTTTTTTATTGGCTGTGCCAAAAAAAAGCAGTTTTCTATGCATTTCAGGGGTACTGTGGGGTTTTTTGAACCCCCAATTTTTTTATTGGCTGTGCCAAAAAAAAGCAGTTTTCTATGCATTTCAGGGGTACTGTGGGGTTTTTTGAACCCCCAATTCTTTTATTGGCTGTGCCAAAAAAAAGCAGTTTTCTATGCATTTCAGGGGTACTGTGGGGTTTTTTGAACCCCCAATTTTTTTATTGGCTGTGCAAAAAAAAAGCAGTTTTCTATGCATTTCAGGGGTACTGTGGGGTTTTTGAACCCCCAATTTTTTTGACCTTTCTAGCGATTTGACCTTTGACCTTTTGACCTTTGACCTTTTGACCTTTGACCTTTCTAGCATTTTGGCCAAAAAAGCAGTTTTCTATGCATTTCAGGGGTTTTGACCTTTGACCTTTCTAGTGTTTTGACCTTTGACCTTTCTAGCGATGAAAAAAGCGCATCGTGGCATTTTGACCTTTCTTGCGATTTGACCTTTGACCTTTTGACCTTTGACCTTTTGACCTTTGACCTTTCTAGCGTTTTGACCTTTGACGTTTTCATTTTTGACCTTTCTAGCGATTTGACCTTTGACCTTTTGACCTTTGACCTTTTGACCTTTGACCTTTTGACCTTTGACCTTTCTAGCGTTTTGGCCAAAAAAAAGCAGTTTTCTATGCATTTCAGGGGTACTGTGGGGTTTTTTGATTTTTTTTTTATTGGCTGTGCCAAAAAAAAGCAGTTTTCTATGCATTTCAGGGGTACTGTGGGGTTTTTTGAACCCCCAATTTTTTTATTGGCTGTGCCAAAAAAAGCAGTTTTCTATGCATTTCAGGGGTTTTGACCTTTGACCTTTCTAGTGTTTTGACCTTTGACCTTTCTAGCGATGAAAAAAGCGCATCGTGGCATTTTGACCTTTCTAGCGATTTGACCTTTGACCTTTTGACCTTTGACCTTTTGACCTTTGCCCTTTCTAGCGTTTTGACCTTTGACGTTTTGATTTTTGACCTTTCTAGCGATTTGACTTTTGACCTTTTACCTTTTGACCTTTGACCTTTTGACCTTTGACCTTTCTAGCGTTTTGGCCAAAAAAAAGCAGTTTTCTATGCATTTCAGGGGTACTGTGGTTTTTTTTTATTTTTTTATTGGCTGTGCCAAAAAAAAGCAGTTTTCTATGCATTTCAGGGGTACTGTGGGGTTTTTTGAACCCCCAATTTTTTTATTGGCTGTGCCAAAAAAAAGCAGTTTTCTATGCATTTCAGGGGTACTGTGGGTTTTTTTTAACCCCCAATTTTTTTATTGGCTGTGCCAAAAAAAAGCAGTTTTCTATGCATTTCAGGGGTACTGTGGGGTTTTTTGAACCCCCAATTTTTTTATTGGCTGTGCCAAAAAAAAGCAGTTTTCTATGCATTTCAGGGGTACTGTGGGGTTTTTTGAACCCCCAATTTTTTTATTGGCTGTGCCAAAAAAAAGCAGTTTTCTATGCATTTCAGGGGTACTGTGGGGTTTTTTGAACCCCCAATTTTTTTGACCTTTCTAGCGATTTGACCTTTGACCTTTTGACCTTTTGACCTTTGACCTTTTGACCTTTTGACCTTTCTAGCGTTTTGGCCAAAAAAAAGCAGTTTTCTATGCATTTCAGGGGTACTGTGGGGTTTTTTTATTTTTTTATTGGCTGTGCCAAAAAAAAGCAGTTTTCTATGCATTTCAGGGGTACTGTGGGGTTTTTTGAACCCCCAATTTTTGTATTGGCTGTGCCAAAAAAAAGCAGTTTTCTATGCATTTCAGGGGTACTGTGGGTTTTTTTTAACCCCCAATTATTTTATTGGCTGTGCCAAAAAAAAGCAGTTTTCTATGCATTTCAGGGGTACTGTGGGGTTTTTTGAACCCCCAATTTTTGTATTGGCTGTGCCAAAAAAAAGCAGTTTTCTATGCATTTCAGGGGTACTGTGGGGTTTTTTGAACCCCCAATTTTTTTGACCTTTCTAGCGATTTGACCTTTTGACCTTTGACCTTTGACCATTTCACCTTTTACCTTTCTAGCGTTTTGGCCAAAAAAAAGCAGTTTTCTATGCATTTCAGGGGTACTGTGGGGTTTTTTTATTTTTTTATTGGCTGTGCCAAAAAAAAGCAGTTTTCTATGCATTTCAGGGGTACTGTGGGGTTTTTTGAACCCCCAATCTTTTTTATTGGCTGTGCCAAAAAAAAGCAGTTTTCTATGCATTTCAGGGGTACTGTGGGGTTTTTTGAACCCCCAATTTTTTTATTGACTGTGCCAAAAAAATGCAGTTTTCTATGCATTTCAGGGGTACTGTGGGGTTTTTTTAACCCCCAATTTTTGTATTGGCTGTGCCAAAAAAAAGCAGTTTTCTATGCATTTCAGGGGTACTGTGGGGTTCTTTTTAACCCCCAATTTTTTTATTGGCTGTGCCAAAAAAAAGCAGTTTTCTATGCATTTCAGGGGTACTGTGGGGTTTTTTGAACCCCCAATTTTTTTATTGGCTGTGCCAAAAAAAAGCAGTTTTCTATGCATTTCAAGGGTACTGTGGGGTTTTTTGAACCCCCAATTTTTTTATTGGCTGTGCCAAAAAAAAGCAGTTTTCTATGCATTTCAGGGGTACTGTGGGGTTTTTTGAACCCCCAATTTTTTTGACCTTTCTAGCGATTTGACCTTTGACCTTTTGACCTTTGACCTTTTGACCTTTGACCTTTTGACCTTTGACCTTTCTAGCGTTTTGGCCAAAAAAAAGCAGTTTTCTATGCATTTCAGGGGTACTGTGGGGTTTTTTTTTATTTTTTTTATTGGCTGTGCCAAAAACAAGCAGTTTTCTATGCATTTCAGGGGTACTGTGGGGTTTTTTGAACCCCCAATTTTTGTATTGGCTGTGCCAAAAAAAAGCAGTTTTCTATGCATTTCAGGGGTACTGTGGGGTTTTTTTAACCCCCAATTTTTTTATTGGCTGTGCCAAAAAAAAGCAGTTTTCTATGCATTTCAGGGGTACTGTGGGGTTTTTTGAACCTCCAATTTTTTTATTGGCTGTGCCAAAAAAAAGCAGTTTTCTATGCATTTCAGGGGTACTGTGGGGTTTTTTGAACCCCCAATTTTTTTATTGGCTGTGCCAAAAAAAAACAGTTTTCTATGCATTTCAGGGGTACTGTGGGGTTTTTTGAACCCCCAATTTTTTTGACCTTTCTAGCGATTTGACCTTTGACCTTTTGACCTTTTGACCTTTTGACCTTTGACCTTTGACCTTTCTAGCGTTTTGGCCAAAAAAAAAAGCAGTTTTCTATGCATTTCAGGGGTACTGTGGGGTTTTTTGATTTTTTTATTGGCTGTGCCAAAAAAAAGCAGTTTTCTATGCATTTCAGGGGTACTGTGGGGTTTTTTGAACCCCCAATTTTTTTATTGGCTGTGCCAAAAAAAAGCAGTTTTCTATGCATTTCAGGGGTACTGTGGGGTTTTTTGAACCCCCAATTTTTTTATTGGCTGTGCCAAAAAAAAGCAGTTTTCTATGCATTTCAGGGGTACTGTGGGGTTTTTTGAACCCCCAATTTTTTTATTGGCTGTGCCAAAAAAAAGCAGTTTTCTATGCATTTCAGGGGTACTGTGGGGTTTTTTGAACCCCCAATTTTTTTATTGGCTGTGCCAAAAAAAAGCAGTTTTCTATGCATTTCAGGGGTACTGTGGGTTTTTTTGAACCCCCAACTTTTTTTATTGGCTGTGCCAAAAAAAAACAGTTTTCTATGCATTTCAGGGGTACTGTGGGGTTTTTTGAACCCCCAATTTTTTTGACCTTTCTAGCGATTTGACCTTTGACCTTTTGACCTTTGACCTTTTGACCTTTGACCTTTCTAGCGTTTTGGCCAAAAAAAAGCAGTTTTCTATGCATTTCAGGGGTACTGTGGGGTTTTTTGAACCCCCAATTTTACCCCATTTCAGGGGTACTGTGGGGTTTTTTGAACCCCCAATTTTTTTATTGGCTGTGCCAAAAAAAAGCAGTTTTCTATGCATTTCAGGGGTACTGTGGGGTTTTTTGAACCCCCAATTTTTTTATTGGCTGTGCCAAAAAAAAGCAGTTTTCTATGCATTTCAGGGGTACTGTGGGGTTTTTTGAACCCCCAATTTTTTTATTGGCTGTGCCAAAAAAAAGCAGTTTTCTATGCATTTCAGGGGTACTGTGGGGTTTTTTGAACCCCCAATTTTTTGACCTTTCTAGCGATTTGACCTTTGACCTTTTGACCTTTGACCTTTTGACCTTTGACCTTTCTAGCGTTTTGGCCAAAAAAAGCAGTTTTCTATGCATTTCAGGGGTACTGTGGGGTTTTTTTATTTTTTTATTGGCTGTGCCAAAAAAAAGCAGTTTTCTATGCATTTCAGGGGTACTGTGGGGTTTTTTGAACCCCCAATTTTTTTATTGGCTGTGCCAAAAAAAAGCAGTTTTCTATGCATTTCAGGGGTACTGTGGGGTTTTTTGAACCCCCAATTTTTTTATTGGCTGTGCCAAAAAAAAGCAGTTTTCTATGCATTTCAGGGGTACTGTGGGGTTTTTTTGAACCCCCAATTTTTTTATTGGCTGTGCCAAAAAAAGCAGTTTTCTATGCATTTCAGGGGTTTTGACCTTTGACCTTTCTAGCGATTTGACCTTTGACCTTTTGACCTTTGACCTTTCTAGCATTTTGACCTTTGACATTTTGATTTTTGACCTTTCTAGCGATTTGACCTTTGACCTTTTGACCTTTTACCTTTTGACCTTTGACCTTTCTAGCGTTTTGGCCAAAAAAAAGCAGTTTTCTATGCATTTCAGGGGTACTGTGGGGTTTTTTTATTTTTTTATTGGCTGTGCCAAAAAAAAGCAGTTTTCTATGCATTTCAGGGGTACTGTGGGGTTTTTTGAACCCCCAATTTTTGTATTGGCTGTGCCAAAAAAAAGCAGTTTTCTATGCATTTCAGGGGTACTGTGGGGTTTTTTTAACCCCCAATTATTTTATTGGCTGTGCCAAAAAAAAGCAGTTTTCTATGCATTGCAGGGGTACTGTGGGGTTTTTTGAACCCCCAATTTTTTTATTGGCTGTGCCAAAAAAAAGCAGTTTTCTATGCATTTCAGGGGTACTGTGGGGTTTTTTGAACCCCCAATTTTTTTGACCTTTCTAGCGATTTGACCTTTTGACCTTTGACCTTTGACCTTTTCACCTTTTACCTTTCTAGCGTTTTGGCCAAAAAAAAAGCAGTTTTCTATGCATTTCAGGGGTACTGTGGGGTTTTTTTATTTTTTTATTGGCTGTGCCAAAAAAAAGCAGTTTTCTATGCATTTCAGGGGTACTGTGGGGTTTTTTGAACCCCCAATCTTTTTTATTGGCTGTGCAAAAAAAAAGCAGTTTTCTATGCATTTCAGGGGTACTGTGGGGTTTTTTGAACCCCCAATTTTTTTATTGGCTGTGCCAAAAAAATGCAGTTTTCTATGCATTTCAGGGGTACTGTGGGTTTTTTTTAACCCCCAATTTTTGTATTGGCTGTGCCAAAAAAAAGCAGTTTTCTATGCATTTCAGGGGTACTGTGGGGTTTTTTTATTTTTTTATTGGCTGTGCCAAAAAAAAGCAGTTTTCTATGCATTTCAGGGGTACTGTGGGGTTTTTTGAACCCCCAATTTTTTTATTGGCTGTGCCAAAAAAAAGCAGTTTTCTATGCATTTCAGGGGTACTGTGGGGTTTTTTTGAACCCCCAATTTTTGTATTGGCTGTGCCAAAAAAAAGCAGTTTTCTATGCATTTCAGGGGTACTGTGGGGTTTTTTGAACCCCCAATTTTTGTATTGGCTGTGCCAAAAAAAAGCAGTTTTCTATGCATTTCAGGGGTACTGTGGGGTTTTTTTAACCCCCAATTATTTTATTGGCTGTGCCAAAAAAAAGCAGTTTTCTATGCATTTCAGGGGTACTGTGGGGTTTTTTGAACCCCCAATTTTTTTATTGGCTGTGCCAAAAAAAAGCAGTTTTCTATGCATTTCAGGGGTACTGTGGGGTTTTTTGAACCCCCAATTTTTTTGACCTTTCTAGCGATTTGACCTTTTGACCTTTGACCTTTGACCTTTTCACCTTTTACCTTTCTAGCGTTTTGGCCAAAAAAAAGCAGTTTTCTATGCATTTCAGGGGTACTGTGGGGTTTTTTTATTTTTTTATTGGCTGTGCCAAAAAAAAGCAGTTTTCTATGCATTTCAGGGGTACTGTGGGGTTTTTTGAACCCCCAATCTTTTTTATTGGCTGTGCCAAAAAAAAGCAGTTTTCTATGCATTTCAGGGGTACTGTGGGGTTTTTTGAACCCCCAATTTTTGTATTGACTGTGCCAAAAAAATGCAGTTTTCTATGCATTTCAGGGGTACTGTGGGGTTTTTTTAACCCCCAATTTTTGTATTGGCTGTGCCAAAAAAAAGCAGTTTTCTATGCATTTCAGGGGTACTGTGGGGTTCTTTTTAACCCCCAATTTTTGTATTGGCTGTGCCAAAAAAAAGCAGTTTTCTATGCATTTCAGGGGTACTGTGGGGTTTTTTGAACCCCCAATTTTTTTATTGGCTGTGCCAAAAAAAAGCAGTTTTCTATGCATTTCAAGGGTACTGTGGGGTTTTTTGAACCCCCAATTTTTTTATTGGCTGTGCCAAAAAAAAGCAGTTTTCTATGCATTTCAGGGGTACTGTGGGTTTTTTTGAACCCCCAATTTTTTTGACCTTTCTAGCGATTTGACCTTTGACCTTTTGACCTTTGACCTTTTGACCTTTGACCTTTTGACCTTTGACCTTTCTAGCGTTTTGGCCAAAAAAAAGCAGTTTTCTATGCATTTCAGGGGTACTGTGGGGTTTTTTTTTATTTTTTTTATTGGCTGTGCCAAAAAAAAGCAGTTTTCTATGCATTTCAGGGGTACTGTGGGGTTTTTTGAACCCCCAATTTTTGTATTGGCTGTGCCAAAAAAAAGCAGTTTTCTATGCATTTCAGGGGTACTGTGGGTTTTTTTTAACCCCCAATTTTTTTATTGGCTGTGCCAAAAAAAAGCAGTTTTCTATGCATTTCAGGGGTACTGTGGGGTTTTTTGAACCTCCAATTTTTTTATTGGCTGTGCCAAAAAAAAGCAGTTTTCTATGCATTTCAGGGGTACTGTGGGGTTTTTTGAACCCCCAATTTTTTTATTGGCTGTGCCAAAAAAAAACAGTTTTCTATGCATTTCAGGGGTACTGTGGGGTTTTTTGAACCCCCAATTTTTTTGACCTTTCTAGCGATTTGACCTTTGACCTTTTGACCTTTTGACCTTTTGACCTTTTGACCTTTGACCTTTGACCTTTCTAGCGTTTTGGCCAAAAAAAAAAGCAGTTTTCTATGCATTTCAGGGGTACTGTGGGGTTTTTTTATTTTTTTATTGGCTGTGCCAAAAAAAAGCAGTTTTCTATGCATTTCAGGGGTACTGTGGGGTTTTTTGAACCCCCAATTTTTTTATTGGCTGTGCCAAAAAAAAGCAGTTTTCTATGCATTTCAGGGGTACTGTGGGGTTTTTTGAACCCCCAATTTTTTTATTGGCTGTGCCAAAAAAAAGCAGTTTTCTATGCATTTCAGGGGTACTGTGGGGTTTTTTGAACCCCCAATTTTTTTATTGGCTGTGCCAAAAAAAAGCAGTTTTCTATGCATTTCAGGGGTACTGTGGGGTTTTTTGAACCCCCAATTTTTTTATTGGCTGTGCCAAAAAAAAGCAGTTTTCTATGCATTTCAGGGGTACTGTGGGTTTTTTTGAACCCCCAACTTTTTTTATTGGCTGTGCCAAAAAAAACAGTTTTCTATGCATTTCAGGGGTACTGTGGGGTTTTTTGAACCCCCAATTTTTTTGACCTTTCTAGCGATTTGACCTTTGACCTTTTGACCTTTGACCTTTTGACCTTTGACCTTTCTAGCGTTTTGGCCAAAAAAAAGCAGTTTTCTATGCATTTCAGGGGTACTGTGGGGTTTTTTGAACCCCCAATTTTTTTATTGGCTGTGCCAAAAAAAAGCAGTTTTCTATGCATTTCAGGGGTACTGTGGGGTTTTTTGAACCCCCAATTTTTTGACCTTTGACCTTTTGACCTTTGACCTTTCTAGCGTTTTGGCCAAAAAAAGCAGTTTTCTATGCATTTCAGGGGTACTGTGGGGTTTTTTTATTTTTTTATTGGCTGTGCCAAAAAAAAGCAGTTTTCTATGCATTTCAGGGGTACTGTGGGGTTTTTTGAACCCCCAATTTTTTTATTGGCTGTGCCAAAAAAAAGCAGTTTTCTATGCATTTCAGGGGTACTGTGGGGTTTTTTTGAACCCCCAATTTTTTTATTGGCTGTGCCAAAAAAAGCAGTTTTCTATGCATTTCAGGGGTTTTGACCTTTGACCTTTCTAGCGATTTGACCTTTGACCTTTGACCTTTCTAGCATTTTGACCTTTGACATTTTGATTTTTGACCTTTCTAGCGATTTGACCTTTGACCTTTTGACCTTTTACCTTTTGACCTTTGACCTTTCTAGCGTTTTGGCCAAAAAAAAGCAGTTTTCTATGCATTTCAGGGGTACTGTGGGGTTTTTTTATTTTTTTATTGGCTGTGCCAAAAAAAAGCAGTTTTCTATGCATTTCAGGGGTACTGTGGGGTTTTTTGAACCCCTGTTACGTGCCACGTAGTGTAGGTTGTGTAGTTGCTCTGTATTCCTCCCCTGTCTCTCCTTCCCTCCACTCTCTCATTCTCTGCAGGTTTGAAGTCCCCAGTCACTCATCTGTCAATCAGCCTGTTACCTGACTCCTCCCTCATCCAATCACCACCACCTGCTGCCTATAAAAGGCTGAGTCCCACCTGGGCTCACTCTCTCTCAACCAGTACACCTCAATTGTTTGTTTGTAGCCCTGTCACTGCTGCATCAGTTTTGTCTCCTCTTGTGTCCCTGAGCAAACCTTATCTGTTTAGTTTAATGTTCTACTACTAATGTAAATTCTATGCTGTATGCCCTGCCTTGGGACAGGTAAGACAGAGGCCTCTATACATAGGCACCACGTAGGTAGAACCTTGTTAAGCACACTAGGTAAGGGGTGTTTGCCACCACATGTATTTTGAACTACGTTTTGGTTAGAGTAGTTAGGTAGGCAGGCTTTTGTTTTACTAATTGTCTAGGTAGTTAGTTAGTCTGTCTTTTGTTTCCCTAGCTGCTCCTTTTGTTATTTTGGCAACACTCGTGTCCCCTGGCAGTGGCTTAATTGTTTTTGCTTTGTTATATGCTTTATGCATATACACTTGACCACCTGTAAATATCTTATACCTCAACTAAAAAAGCACATCACCTTTGGTGACAGTAACCCTGTGTCGACTCCGTTTATTTGCACCTCCAATGCTTGATATCCCTTGTTTCTTAAACATTGTTGTGAAACCCTAGCCTCTAGACACGTCAAGACTATTTGGTCTAGGGGTTTCGTAACAAGTTGGGGGCTCGTCCGGGATCATTGAGCATTGGGGGGGGGGGCAAATAAGTTGACTTGTGTTGTGAGTTTAAGTTTTCCAATTTTCAAGTTTCAAGTTTTCAAATGTTCTTGCACTATGGCTTCAGGCTTTGATTTGGACCAGTTTGTGTTAAATCCTTCCCTGAAGGCTTTTGAATTGTTTCGCAAGGAAGATCTGATTTTGGTGGCCAAACATTTTGACATTACTGTCAAAACTGGGTCCCGTAAAGGGGAAATTAAGTCAGTAGTGTTTGGTGGGTTAGTGGACAGGGGTGTCTTGGGTTCTCCGGAGGTGGGGATGGATGGTGCAGCCCCTCCTGAAACATTGGAGACGGGGGGGTCACCACCGGCCTCGCCGAAGGGGGGCCCCATGGCTTTCTCTCCGACCCTAACAGGGTCCCTGGATGGCGCTAAGCTAAAGTTGCGTTTGGCCCGCCTCGACAGAGAGCGGGAGGAGAAAAGGGAGAGGGAACGTGCAGAAGTTGCAGAAAGAGCTCAGAAAGCTGAGCATAAACAGCAGCTTGCAATCCGCAGGCTGGAATTGGAATTCCAGCTAGAGACAGCCATCAGGCTGCGCAAGTTGGAACTAGAGTCCTCTCCCCAAACTGTGGCACCGTCCACCTCCTCTGCCTTCGTTCCGCCATCCACTGCGGTGGCCCCTGCCTCTACTACCTCCACCACACTATCTGGTAAATCAGACCTGTTTAAACACAAAAAAAGGCCATGTCATGGCTGACTGTTTGATATTGAAACGAAAACCTCAATTGGGCCCTGATCGTTCTCAGAGTTAGTTTTGGATTTGTGATGTTGCAGGTCAGCAGTCTAAGGAGCATTGGTTGCTCTTGTTGTGATCAGAACAGGGTGTCAATTCGGCCAATTGACTGTGTTTCAACCCTGCTTTCTTTTTTTGTGTTGACTGCGTGCCTGTAGGGTGTTGAAATGGTTAATTTTGGTTTGCTCTGTGTTTGGAGACTTTTTTTTGTTTGTTTTGGTTTGGTTAGAGAGCATATGATTTAACAAACCTTAGTGTAAGTTTGTTCTTTGGGGTGGGCGTGTTACGTGCCACGTAGTGTAGGTTGTGTAGTTGCTCTGTATTCCTCCCCTGTCTCTCCTTCCCTCCACTCTCTCATTCTCTGCAGGTTTGAAGTCCCCAGTCACTCATCTGTCAATCAGCCTGTTACCTGACTCCTCCCTCATCCAATCACCACCACCTGCTGCCTATAAAAGGCTGAGTCCCACCTGGGCTCACTCTCTCTCAACCAGTACACCTCAATTGTTTGTTTGTAGCCCTGTCACTGCTGCATCAGTTTTGTCTCCTCTTGTGTCCCTGAGCAAACCTTATCTGTTTAGTTTAATGTTCTACTACTAATGTAAATTCTATGCTGTATGCCCTGCCTTGGGACAGGTAAGACAGAGGCCTCTATACATAGGCACCACGTAGGTAGAACCTTGTTAAGCACACTAGGTAAGGGGTGTTTGCCACCACATGTATTTTGAACTACGTTTTGGTTAGAGTAGTTAGGTAGGCAGGCTTTTGTTTTACTAATTGTCTAGGTAGTTAGTTAGTCTGTCTTTTGTTTCCCTAGCTGCTCCTTTTGTTATTTTGGCAACACTCGTGTCCCCTGGCAGTGGCTTAATTGTTTTTGCTTTGTTATATGCTTTATGCATATACACTTGACCACCTGTAAATATCTTATACCTCAACTAAAAAAGCACATCACCTTTGGTGACAGTAACCCTGTGTCGACTCCGTTTATTTGCACCTCCAATGCTTGATATCCCTTGTTTCTTAAACATTGTTGTGAAACCCTAGCCTCTAGACACGTCAAGACTATTTGGTCTAGGGGTTTCGTAACAACCCCCAATTTTTGTATTGGCTGTGCCAAAAAAAAGCAGTTTTCTATGCATTTCAGGGGTACTGTGGGGTTTTTTTAACCCCCAATTATTTTATTGGCTGTGCCAAAAAAAAGCAGTTTTCTATGCATTGCAGGGGTACTGTGGGGTTTTTTGAACCCCCAATTTTTTTATTGGCTGTGCCAAAAAAAAGCAGTTTTCTATGCATTTCAGGGGTACTGTGGGGTTTTTTGAACCCCCAATTTTTTTGACCTTTCTAGCGATTTGACCTTTTGACCTTTGACCTTTGACCTTTTCACCTTTTACCTTTCTAGCGTTTTGGCCAAAAAAAAAGCAGTTTTCTATGCATTTCAGGGGTACTGTGGGGTTTTTTTATTTTTTTATTGGCTGTGCCAAAAAAAAGCAGTTTTCTATGCATTTCAGGGGTACTGTGGGGTTTTTTGAACCCCCAATCTTTTTTATTGGCTGTGCCAAAAAAAAGCAGTTTTCTATGCATTTCAGGGGTACTGTGGGGTTTTTTGAACCCCCAATTTTTTTATTGGCTGTGCCAAAAAAATGCAGTTTTCTATGCATTTCAGGGGTACTGTGGGTTTTTTTTAACCCCCAATTTTTGTATTGGCTGTGCCAAAAAAAAGCAGTTTTCTATGCATTTCAGGGGTACTGTGGGGTTTTTTTATTTTTTTATTGGCTGTGCCAAAAAAAAAGCAGTTTTCTATGCATTTCAGGGGTACTGTGGGGTTTTTTGAACCCCCAATTTTTTTATTGGCTGTGCCAAAAAAAAGCAGTTTTCTATGCATTTCAGGGGTACTGTGGGGTTTTTTTGAACCCCCAATTTTTGTATTGGCTGTGCCAAAAAAAAGCAGTTTTCTATGCATTTCAGGGGTACTGTGGGGTTTTTTGAACCCCCAATTTTTGTATTGGCTGTGCCAAAAAAAAGCAGTTTTCTATGCATTTCAGGGGTACTGTGGGGTTTTTTTAACCCCCAATTATTTTATTGGCTGTGCCAAAAAAAAGCAGTTTTCTATGCATTTCAGGGGTACTGTGGGGTTTTTTGAACCCCCAATTTTTTTATTGGCTGTGCCAAAAAAAAGCAGTTTTCTATGCATTTCAGGGGTACTGTGGGGTTTTTTGAACCCCCAATTTTTTTGACCTTTCTAGCGATTTGACCTTTGACCTTTTGACCTTTGACCTTTTGACCTTTGACCTTTTGACCTTTGACCTTTCTAGCGTTTTGGCCCAAAAAAAGCAGTTTTCTATGCATTTCAGGGGTACTGTGGGTTTTTTTTTTATTTTTTTTATTGGCTGTGCCAAAAAAAAGCAGTTTTCTATGCATTTCAGGGGTACTGTGGGGTTTTTTGAACCTCCAATTTTTTTATTGGCTGTGCCAAAAAAAAGCAGTTTTCTATGCATTTCAGGGGTACTGTGGGGTTTTTTGAACCTCCAATTTTTTTATTGGCTGTGCCAAAAAAAAGCAGTTTTCTATGCATTTCAGGGGTACTGTGGGGTTTTTTGAACCCCCAATTTTTTTATTGGCTGTGCCAAAAAAAAGCAGTTTTCTATGCATTTCAGGGGTACTGTGGGGTTTTTTGAACCTCCAATTTTTTTATTGGCTGTGCCAAAAAAAAGCAGTTTTCTATGCATTTCAGGGGTACTGTGGGGTTTTTTGAACCCCCAATTTTTTTATTGGCTGTGCCAAAAAAAAGCAGTTTTCTATGCATTTCAGGGGTACTGTGGGGTTTTTTGAACCCCCAATTTTTTTGACCTTTCTAGCGATTTGACCTTTGACCTTTTGACCTTTTGACCTTTTGACCTTTGACCTTTGACCTTTCTAGCGTTTTGGCCAAAAAAAAAAGCAGTTTTCTATGCATTTCAGGGGTACTGTGGGGTTTTTTGATTTTTTTATTGGCTGTGCCAAAAAAAAGCAGTTTTCTATGCATTTCAGGGGTACTGTGGGGTTTTTTGAACCCCCAATTTTTTTATTGGCTGTGCCAAAAAAAAGCAGTTTTCTATGCATTTCAGGGGTACTGTGGGGTTTTTTGAACCCCCAATTTTTTTGACCTTTCTAGCGATTTGACCTTTGACCTTTTGACCTTTGACCTTTTGACCTTTGACCTTTTGACCTTTGACCTTTCTAGCGTTTTGGCCAAAAAAAAGCAGTTTTCTATGCATTTCAGGGGTACTGTGGGGTTTTTTTTTATTTTTTTTATTGGCTGTGCCAAAAAAAAGCAGTTTTCTATGCATTTCAGGGGTACTGTGGGGTTTTTTGAACCCCCAATTTTTGTATTGGCTGTGCCAAAAAAAAGCAGTTTTCTATGCATTTCAGGGGTACTGTGGGGTTTTTTTAACCCCCAATTTTTTTATTGGCTGTGCCAAAAAAAAGCAGTTTTCTATGCATTTCAGGGGTACTGTGGGGTTTTTTGAACCTCCAATTTTTTTATTGGCTGTGCCAAAAAAAAGCAGTTTTCTATGCATTTCAGGGGTACTGTGGGGTTTTTTGAACCCCCAATTTTTTTATTGGCTGTGCCAAAAAAAAACAGTTTTCTATGCATTTCAGGGGTACTGTGGGGTTTTTTGAACCCCCAATTTTTTTGACCTTTCTAGCGATTTGACCTTTGACCTTTTGACCTTTTGACCTTTTGACCTTTTGACCTTTGACCTTTGACCTTTCTAGCGTTTTGGCCAAAAAAAAAAGCAGTTTTCTATGCATTTCAGGGGTACTGTGGGGTTTTTTGATTTTTTTATTGGCTGTGCCAAAAAAAAGCAGTTTTCTATGCATTTCAGGGGTACTGTGGGGTTTTTTGAACCCCCAATTTTTTTATTGGCTGTGCCAAAAAAAAGCAGTTTTCTATGCATTTCAGGGGTACTGTGGGGTTTTTTGAACCCCCAATTTTTTTATTGGCTGTGCCAAAAAAAAGCAGTTTTCTATGCATTTCAGGGGTACTGTGGGGTTTTTTGAACCCCCAATTTTTTTATTGGCTGTGCCAAAAAAAAGCAGTTTTCTATGCATTTCAGGGGTACTGTGGGGTTTTTTGAACCCCCAATTTTTTTATTGGCTGTGCCAAAAAAAAGCAGTTTTCTATGCATTTCAGGGGTACTGTGGGTTTTTTTGAACCCCCAACTTTTTTTATTGGCTGTGCCAAAAAAAAACAGTTTTCTATGCATTTCAGGGGTACTGTGGGGTTTTTTGAACCCCCAATTTTTTTGACCTTTCTAGCGATTTGACCTTTGACCTTTTGACCTTTGACCTTTTGACCTTTGACCTTTCTAGCGTTTTGGCCAAAAAAAAGCAGTTTTCTATGCATTTCAGGGGTACTGTGGGGTTTTTTGAACCCCCAATTTTTTTATTGGCTGTGCCAAAAAAAAGCAGTTTTCTATGCATTTCAGGGGTACTGTGGGGTTTTTTGAACCCCCAATTTTTTTATTGGCTGTGCCAAAAAAAAGCAGTTTTCTATGCATTTCAGGGGTACTGTGGGGTTTTTTGAACCCCCAATTTTTTTATTGGCTGTGCCAAAAAAAAGCAGTTTTCTATGCATTTCAGGGGTACTGTGGGGTTTTTTGAACCCCCAATTTTTTTATTGGCTGTGCCAAAAAAAAGCAGTTTTCTATGCATTTCAGGGGTACTGTGGGGTTTTTTGAACCCCCAATTTTTTGACCTTTCTAGCGATTTGACCTTTGACCTTTTGACCTTTGACCTTTTGACCTTTGACCTTTCTAGCGTTTTGGCCAAAAAAAGCAGTTTTCTATGCATTTCAGGGGTACTGTGGGGTTTTTTTATTTTTTTATTGGCTGTGCCAAAAAAAAGCAGTTTTCTATGCATTTCAGGGGTACTGTGGGGTTTTTTGAACCCCCAATTTTTTTATTGGCTGTGCCAAAAAAAAGCAGTTTTCTATGCATTTCAGGGGTACTGTGGGGTTTTTTGAACCCCCAATTTTTTTATTGGCTGTGCCAAAAAAAAGCAGTTTTCTATGCATTTCAGGGGTACTGTGGGGTTTTTTTGAACCCCCAATTTTTTTATTGGCTGTGCCAAAAAAGCAGTTTTCTATGCATTTCAGGGGTTTTGACCTTTGACCTTTCTAGCGATTTGACCTTTGACCTTTTGACCTTTGACCTTTCTAGCATTTTGACCTTTGACATTTTGATTTTTGACCTTTCTAGCGATTTGACCTTTGACCTTTTGACCTTTTACCTTTTGACCTTTGACCTTTCTAGCGTTTTGGCCAAAAAAAAGCAGTTTTCTATGCATTTCAGGGGTACTGTGGGGTTTTTTTATTTTTTTATTGGCTGTGCCAAAAAAAAGCAGTTTTCTATGCATTTCAGGGGTACTGTGGGGTTTTTTGAACCCCCAATTTTTGTATTGGCTGTGCCAAAAAAAAGCAGTTTTCTATGCATTTCAGGGGTACTGTGGGGTTTTTTTAACCCCCAATTATTTTATTGGCTGTGCCAAAAAAAAGCAGTTTTCTATGCATTGCAGGGGTACTGTGGGGTTTTTTGAACCCCCAATTTTTTTATTGGCTGTGCCAAAAAAAAGCAGTTTTCTATGCATTTCAGGGGTACTGTGGGGTTTTTTGAACCCCCAATTTTTTTGACCTTTCTAGCGATTTGACCTTTTGACCTTTGACCTTTGACCTTTTCACCTTTTACCTTTCTAGCGTTTTGGCCAAAAAAAAAGCAGTTTTCTATGCATTTCAGGGGTACTGTGGGGTTTTTTTATTTTTTTATTGGCTGTGCCAAAAAAAAGCAGTTTTCTATGCATTTCAGGGGTACTGTGGGGTTTTTTGAACCCCCAATCTTTTTTATTGGCTGTGCCAAAAAAAAGCAGTTTTCTATGCATTTCAGGGGTACTGTGGGGTTTTTTGAACCCCCAATTTTTTTATTGGCTGTGCCAAAAAAATGCAGTTTTCTATGCATTTCAGGGGTACTGTGGGTTTTTTTTAACCCCCAATTTTTGTATTGGCTGTGCCAAAAAAAAGCAGTTTTCTATGCATTTCAGGGGTACTGTGGGTTTTTTTTATTTTTTTATTGGCTGTGCCAAAAAAAAGCAGTTTTCTATGCATTTCAGGGGTACTGTGGGGTTTTTTGAACCCCCAATTTTTTTATTGGCTGTGCCAAAAAAAAGCAGTTTTCTATGCATTTCAGGGGTACTGTGGGGTTTTTTTGAACCCCCAATTTTTGTATTGGCTGTGCCAAAAAAAAGCAGTTTTCTATGCATTTCAGGGGTACTGTGGGGTTTTTTGAACCCCCAATTTTTGTATTGGCTGTGCCAAAAAAAAGCAGTTTTCTATGCATTTCAGGGGTACTGTGGGGTTTTTTTAACCCCCAATTATTTTATTGGCTGTGCCAAAAAAAAGCAGTTTTCTATGCATTTCAGGGGTACTGTGGGGTTTTTTGAACCCCCAATTTTTTTATTGGCTGTGCCAAAAAAAAGCAGTTTTCTATGCATTTCAGGGGTACTGTGGGGTTTTTTGAACCCCCAATTTTTTTGACCTTTCTAGCGATTTGACCTTTTGACCTTTGACCTTTGACCTTTCTAGCGTTTTGGCCAAAAAAAAAGCAGTTTTCTATGCATTTCAGGGGTACTGTGGGGTTTTTTTATTTTTTTATTGGCTGTGCCAAAAAAAAGCAGTTTTCTATGCATTTCAGGGGTACTGTGGGGTTTTTTGAACCCCCAATCTTTTTTATTGGCTGTGCCAAAAAAAAGCAGTTTTCTATGCATTTCAAGGGTACTGTGGGGTTTTTTGAACCCCCAATTTTTTTATTGGCTGTGCCAAAAAAAAGCAGTTTTCTATGCATTTCAGGGGTACTGTGGGGTTTTTTGAACCCCCAATTTTTTTGACCTTTCTAGCGATTTGACCTTTGACCTTTTGACCTTTGACCTTTTGACCTTTGACCTTTTGACCTTTGACCTTTCTAGCGTTTTGGCCAAAAAAAAGCAGTTTTCTATGCATTTCAGGGGTACTGTGGGGTTTTTTTTTATTTTTTTTATTGGCTGTGCCAAAAAAAAGCAGTTTTCTATGCATTTCAGGGGTACTGTGGGGTTTTTTGAACCCCCAATTTTTTTATTGGCTGTGCAAAAAAAAAGCAGTTTTCTATGCATTTCAGGGGTACTGTGGGGTTTTTTGAACCTCCAATTTTTTTATTGGCTGTGCCAAAAAAAAGCAGTTTTCTATGCATTTCAGGGGTACTGTGGGGTTTTTTGAACCCCCAATTTTTTTATTGGCTGTGCCAAAAAAAAACAGTTTTCTATGCATTTCAGGGGTACTGTGGGGTTTTTTGAACCCCCAATTTTTTTGACCTTTCTAGCGATTTGACCTTTGACCTTTTGACCTTTTGACCTTTTGACCTTTTGACCTTTGACCTTTGACCTTTCTAGCGTTTTGGCCAAAAAAAAAAGCAGTTTTCTATGCATTTCAGGGGTACTGTGGGGTTTTTTGATTTTTTTATTGGCTGTGCCAAAAAAAAGCAGTTTTCTATGCATTTCAGGGGTACTGTGGGGTTTTTTGAACCCCCAATTTTTTTATTGGCTGTGCCAAAAAAAAGCAGTTTTCTATGCATTTCAGGGGTACTGTGGGGTTTTTTGAACCCCCAATTTTTTTATTGGCTGTGCCAAAAAAAAGCAGTTTTCTATGCATTTCAGGGGTACTGTGGGGTTTTTTGAACCCCCAATTTTTTTATTGGCTGTGCCAAAAAAAAGCAGTTTTCTATGCATTTCAGGGGTACTGTGGGGTTTTTTGAACCCCCAATTTTTTTATTGGCTGTGCCAAAAAAAAGCAGTTTTCTATGCATTTCAGGGGTACTGTGGGTTTTTTTGAACCCCCAACTTTTTTTATTGGCTGTGCCAAAAAAAAACAGTTTTCTATGCATTTCAGGGGTACTGTGGGGTTTTTTGAACCCCCAATTTTTTTGACCTTTCTAGCGATTTGACCTTTGACCTTTTGACCTTTGACCTTTTGACCTTTGACCTTTCTAGCGTTTTGGCCAAAAAAAAGCAGTTTTCTATGCATTTCAGGGGTACTGTGGGGTTTTTTGAACCCCCAATTTTTTTATTGGCTGTGCCAAAAAAAAGCAGTTTTCTATGCATTTCAGGGGTACTGTGGGGTTTTTTGAACCCCCAATTTTTTTATTGGCTGTGCCAAAAAAAAGCAGTTTTCTATGCATTTCAGGGGTACTGTGGGGTTTTTTGAACCCCCAATTTTTTTATTGGCTGTGCCAAAAAAAAGCAGTTTTCTATGCATTTCAGGGGTACTGTGGGGTTTTTTGAACCCCCAATTTTTTTATTGGCTGTGCCAAAAAAAAGCAGTTTTCTATGCATTTCAGGGGTACTGTGGGGTTTTTTGAACCCCCAATTTTTTTATTGGCTGTGCCAAAAAAAAGCAGTTTTCTATGCATTTCAGGGGTACTGTGGGGTTTTTTGAACCCCCAATTTTTTGACCTTTCTAGCGATTTGACCTTTGACCTTTTGACCTTTGACCTTTTGACCTTTGACCTTTCTAGCGTTTTGGCCAAAAAAAGCAGTTTTCTATGCATTTCAGGGGTACTGTGGGGTTTTTTTATTTTTTTATTGGCTGTGCCAAAAAAAAGCAGTTTTCTATGCATTTCAGGGGTACTGTGGGGTTTTTTGAACCCCCAATTTTTTTATTGGCTGTGCCAAAAAAAAGCAGTTTTCTATGCATTTCAGGGGTACTGTGGGGTATTTTGAACCCCCAATTTTTTTATTGGCTGTGCCAAAAAAAAGCAGTTTTCTATGCATTTCAGGGGTACTGTGGGGTTTTTTTGAACCCCCAATTTTTTTATTGGCTGTGCCAAAAAAAGCAGTTTTCTATGCATTTCAGGGGTTTTGACCTTTGACCTTTCTAGCGATTTGACCTTTGACCTTTTGACCTTTGACCTTTCTAGCATTTTGACCTTTGACATTTTGATTTTTGACCTTTCTAGCGATTTGACCTTTGACCTTTTGACCTTTTACCTTTTGACCTTTGACCTTTCTAGCGTTTTGGCCAAAAAAAAGCAGTTTTCTATGCATTTCAGGGGTACTGTGGGGTTTTTTTATTTTTTTATTGGCTGTGCCAAAAAAAAGCAGTTTTCTATGCATTTCAGGGGTACTGTGGGGTTTTTTGAACCCCCAATTTTTGTATTGGCTGTGCCAAAAAAAAGCAGTTTTCTATGCATTTCAGGGGTACTGTGGGGTTTTTTTAACCCCCAATTATTTTATTGGCTGTGCCAAAAAAAAGCAGTTTTCTATGCATTGCAGGGGTACTGTGGGGTTTTTTGAACCCCCAATTTTTTTATTGGCTGTGCCAAAAAAAAGCAGTTTTCTATGCATTTCAGGGGTACTGTGGGGTTTTTTGAACCCCCAATCTTTTTTATTGGCTGTGCCAAAAAAAAGCAGTTTTCTATGCATTTCAGGGGTACTGTGGGGTTTTTTGAACCCCCAATTTTTTTATTGGCTGTGCCAAAAAAATGCAGTTTTCTATGCATTTCAGGGGTACTGTGGGTTTTTTTTAACCCCCAATTTTTGTATTGGCTGTGCCAAAAAAAAGCAGTTTTCTATGCATTTCAGGGGTACTGTGGGGTTTTTTTATTTTTTTATTGGCTGTGCCAAAAAAAAGCAGTTTTCTATGCATTTCAGGGGTACTGTGGGGTTTTTTGAACCCCCAATTTTTTTATTGGCTGTGCCAAAAAAAAGCAGTTTTCTATGCATTTCAGGGGTACTGTGGGGTTTTTTTGAACCCCCAATTTTTGTATTGGCTGTGCCAAAAAAAAGCAGTTTTCTATGCATTTCAGGGGTACTGTGGGGTTTTTTGAACCCCCAATTTTTGTATTGGCTGTGCCAAAAAAAAGCAGTTTTCTATGCATTTCAGGGGTACTGTGGGGTTTTTTTAACCCCCAATTATTTTATTGGCTGTGCCAAAAAAAAGCAGTTTTCTATGCATTTCAGGGGTACTGTGGGGTTTTTTGAACCCCCAATTTTTTTATTGGCTGTGCCAAAAAAAAGCAGTTTTCTATGCATTTCAGGGGTACTGTGGGGTTTTTTGAACCCCCAATTTTTTTGACCTTTCTAGCGATTTGACCTTTGACCTTTTGACCTTTGACCTTTTGACCTTTGACCTTTTGACCTTTGACCTTTCTAGCGTTTTGGCCCAAAAAAAGCAGTTTTCTATGCATTTCAGGGGTACTGTGGGTTTTTTTTTTATTTTTTTTATTGGCTGTGCCAAAAAAAAGCAGTTTTCTATGCATTTCAGGGGTACTGTGGGGTTTTTTGAACCTCCAATTTTTTTATTGGCTGTGCCAAAAAAAAGCAGTTTTCTATGCATTTCAGGGGTACTGTGGGGTTTTTTGAACCTCCAATTTTTTTATTGGCTGTGCCAAAAAAAAGCAGTTTTCTATGCATTTCAGGGGTACTGTGGGGTTTTTTGAACCCCCAATTTTTGTATTGGCTGTGCCAAAAAAAAGCAGTTTTCTATGCATTTCAGGGGTACTGTGGGGTTTTTTGAACCTCCAATTTTTTTATTGGCTGTGCCAAAAAAAAGCAGTTTTCTATGCATTTCAGGGGTACTGTGGGGTTTTTTGAACCCCCAATTTTTTTATTGGCTGTGCCAAAAAAAAGCAGTTTTCTATGCATTTCAGGGGTACTGTGGGGTTTTTTGAACCCCCAATTTTTTTGACCTTTCTAGCGATTTGACCTTTGACCTTTTGACCTTTTGACCTTTTGACCTTTGACCTTTGACCTTTCTAGCGTTTTGGCCAAAAAAAAAAGCAGTTTTCTATGCATTTCAGGGGTACTGTGGGGTTTTTTGATTTTTTTATTGGCTGTGCCAAAAAAAAGCAGTTTTCTATGCATTTCAGGGGTACTGTGGGGTTTTTTGAACCCCCAATTTTTTTATTGGCTGTGCCAAAAAAAAGCAGTTTTCTATGCATTTCAGGGGTACTGTGGGGTTTTTTGAACCCCCAATTCTTTTATTGGCTGTGCCAAAAAAAAGCAGTTTTCTATGCATTTCAGGGGTACTGTGGGGTTTTTTGAACCCCCAATTTTTTTATTGGCTGTGCAAAAAAAAAGCAGTTTTCTATGCATTTCAGGGGTACTGTGGGGTTTTTGAACCCCCAATTTTTTTGACCTTTCTAGCGATTTGACCTTTGACCTTTTGACCTTTGACCTTTTGACCTTTGACCTTTCTAGCATTTTGGCCAAAAAAGCAGTTTTCTATGCATTTCAGGGGTTTTGACCTTTGACCTTTCTAGTGTTTTGACCTTTGACCTTTCTAGCGATGAAAAAAGCGCATCGTGGCATTTTGACCTTTCTTGCGATTTGACCTTTGACCTTTTGACCTTTGACCTTTTGACCTTTGACCTTTCTAGCGTTTTGACCTTTGACGTTTTCATTTTTGACCTTTCTAGCGATTTGACCTTTGACCTTTTGACCTTTGACCTTTTGACCTTTGACCTTTTGACCTTTGACCTTTCTAGCGTTTTGGCCAAAAAAAAGCAGTTTTCTATGCATTTCAGGGGTACTGTGGGGTTTTTTGATTTTTTTTTTATTGGCTGTGCCAAAAAAAAGCAGTTTTCTATGCATTTCAGGGGTACTGTGGGGTTTTTTGAACCCCCAATTTTTTTATTGGCTGTGCCAAAAAAAGCAGTTTTCTATGCATTTCAGGGGTTTTGACCTTTGACCTTTCTAGTGTTTTGACCTTTGACCTTTCTAGCGATGAAAAAAGCGCATCGTGGCATTTTGACCTTTCTAGCGATTTGACCTTTGACCTTTTGACCTTTGACCTTTTGACCTTTGACCTTTTGACCTTTGACCTTTCTAGCGTTTTGGCCAAAAAAAAGCAGTTTTCTATGCATTTCAGGGGTACTGTGGGGTTTTTTTATTTTTTTTTTATTGGCTGTGCCAAAAAAAAGCAGTTTTCTATGCATTTCAGGGGTACTGTGGGGTTTTTTGAACCCCCAATTTTTTTATTGGCTGTGCCAAAAAAAGCAGTTTTCTATGCATTTCAGGGGTTTTGACCTTTGACCTTTCTAGTGTTTTGACCTTTGACCTTTCTAGCGATGAAAAAAGCGCATCGTGGCATTTTGACCTTTCTAGCGATTTGACCTTTGACCTTTTGACCTTTGACCTTTTGACCTTTGCCCTTTCTAGCGTTTTGACCTTTGACGTTTTGATTTTTGACCTTTCTAGCGATTTGACTTTTGACCTTTTACCTTTTGACCTTTGACCTTTTGACCTTTGACCTTTCTAGCGTTTTGGCCAAAAAAAAGCAGTTTTCTATGCATTTCAGGGGTACTGTGGTTTTTTTTTATTTTTTTATTGGCTGTGCCAAAAAAAAGCAGTTTTCTATGCATTTCAGGGGTACTGTGGGGTTTTTTGAACCCCCAATTTTTTTATTGGCTGTGCCAAAAAAAAGCAGTTTTCTATGCATTTCAGGGGTACTGTGGGTTTTTTTTAACCCCCAATTTTTTTATTGGCTGTGCCAAAAAAAAGCAGTTTTCTATGCATTTCAGGGGTACTGTGGGGTTTTTTGAACCCCCAATTTTTTTATTGGCTGTGCCAAAAAAAAGCAGTTTTCTATGCATTTCAGGGGTACTGTGGGGTTTTTTGAACCCCCAATTTTTTTATTGGCTGTGCCAAAAAAAAGCAGTTTTCTATGCATTTCAGGGGTACTGTGGGGTTTTTTGAACCCCCAATTTTTTTGACCTTTCTAGCGATTTGACCTTTGACCTTTTGACCTTTTGACCTTTGACCTTTTGACCTTTTGACCTTTCTAGCGTTTTGGCCAAAAAAAAGCAGTTTTCTATGCATTTCAGGGGTACTGTGGGGTTTTTTTATTTTTTTATTGGCTGTGCCAAAAAAAAGCAGTTTTCTATGCATTTCAGGGGTACTGTGGGGTTTTTTGAACCCCCAATTTTTGTATTGGCTGTGCCAAAAAAAAGCAGTTTTCTATGCATTTCAGGGGTACTGTGGGGTTTTTTTAACCCCCAATTATTTTATTGGCTGTGCCAAAAAAAAGCAGTTTTCTATGCATTTCAGGGGTACTGTGGGGTTTTTTGAACCCCCAATTTTTGTATTGGCTGTGCCAAAAAAAAGCAGTTTTCTATGCATTTCAGGGGTACTGTGGGGTTTTTTGAACCCCCAATTTTTTTGACCTTTCTAGCGATTTGACCTTTTGACCTTTGACCTTTGACCTTTTCACCTTTTACCTTTCTAGCGTTTTGGCCAAAAAAAAGCAGTTTTCTATGCATTTCAGGGGTACTGTGGGGTTTTTTTTATTTTTTTATTGGCTGTGCCAAAAAAAAGCAGTTTTCTATGCATTTCAGGGGTACTGTGGGGTTTTTTGAACCCCCAATCTTTTTTATTGGCTGTGCCAAAAAAAAGCAGTTTTCTATGCATTTCAGGGGTACTGTGGGGTTTTTTGAACCCCCAATTTTTTTATTGACTGTGCCAAAAAAATGCAGTTTTCTATGCATTTCAGGGGTACTGTGGGGTTTTTTTAACCCCCAATTTTTGTATTGGCTGTGCCAAAAAAAAGCAGTTTTCTATGCATTTCAGGGGTACTGTGGGGTTCTTTTTAACCCCCAATTTTTTTATTGGCTGTGCCAAAAAAAAGCAGTTTTCTATGCATTTCAGGGGTACTGTGGGGTTTTTTGAACCCCCAATTTTTTTATTGGCTGTGCCAAAAAAAAGCAGTTTTCTATGCATTTCAAGGGTACTGTGGGGTTTTTTGAACCCCCAATTTTTTTATTGGCTGTGCCAAAAAAAAGCAGTTTTCTATGCATTTCAGGGGTACTGTGGGGTTTTTTGAACCCCCAATTTTTTTGACCTTTCTAGCGATTTGACCTTTGACCTTTTGACCTTTGACCTTTTGACCTTTGACCTTTTGACCTTTGACCTTTCTAGCGTTTTGGCCAAAAAAAAGCAGTTTTCTATGCATTTCAGGGGTACTGTGGGGTTTTTTTTTATTTTTTTTATTGGCTGTGCCAAAAAAAAGCAGTTTTCTATGCATTTCAGGGGTACTGTGGGGTTTTTTGAACCCCCAATTTTTGTATTGGCTGTGCCAAAAAAAAGCAGTTTTCTATGCATTTCAGGGGTACTGTGGGGTTTTTTTAACCCCCAATTTTTTTATTGGCTGTGCCAAAAAAAAGCAGTTTTCTATGCATTTCAGGGGTACTGTGGGGTTTTTTGAACCTCCAATTTTTTTATTGGCTGTGCCAAAAAAAAGCAGTTTTCTATGCATTTCAGGGGTACTGTGGGGTTTTTTGAACCCCCAATTTTTTTATTGGCTGTGCCAAAAAAAAACAGTTTTCTATGCATTTCAGGGGTACTGTGGGGTTTTTTGAACCCCCAATTTTTTTGACCTTTCTAGCGATTTGACCTTTGACCTTTTGACCTTTTGACCTTTTGACCTTTTGACCTTTGACCTTTGACCTTTCTAGCGTTTTGGCCCAAAAAAAAAGCAGTTTTCTATGCATTTCAGGGGTACTGTGGGGTTTTTTGATTTTTTTATTGGCTGTGCCAAAAAAAAGCAGTTTTCTATGCATTTCAGGGGTACTGTGGGTTTTTTTGAACCCCCAATTTTTTTATTGGCTGTGCCAAAAAAAAGCAGTTTTCTATGCATTTCAGGGGTACTGTGGGGTTTTTTGAACCCCCAATTTTTTTATTGGCTGTGCCAAAAAAAAGCAGTTTTCTATGCATTTCAGGGGTACTGTGGGGTTTTTTGAACCCCCAATTTTTTTATTGGCTGTGCCAAAAAAAAGCAGTTTTCTATGCATTTCAGGGGTACTGTGGGGTTTTTTGAACCCCCAATTTTTTTATTGGCTGTGCCAAAAAAAAGCAGTTTTCTATGCATTTCAGGGGTACTGTGGGTTTTTTTGAACCCCCAACTTTTTTTATTGGCTGTGCCAAAAAAAAACAGTTTTCTATGCATTTCAGGGGTACTGTGGGGTTTTTTGAACCCCCAATTTTTTTGACCTTTCTAGCGATTTGACCTTTGACCTTTTGACCTTTGACCTTTTGACCTTTGACCTTTCTAGCGTTTTGGCCAAAAAAAAGCAGTTTTCTATGCATTTCAGGGGTACTGTGGGGTTTTTTGAACCCCCAATTTTTTTATTGGCTGTGCCAAAAAAAAGCAGTTTTCTATGCATTTCAGGGGTACTGTGGGGTTTTTTGAACCCCCAATTTTTTTATTGGCTGTGCCAAAAAAAAGCAGTTTTCTATGCATTTCAGGGGTACTGTGGGGTTTTTTGAACCCCCAATTTTTTTATTGGCTGTGCCAAAAAAAAGCAGTTTTCTATGCATTTCAGGGGTACTGTGGGGTTTTTTGAACCCCCAATTTTTTGACCTTTCTAGCGATTTGACCTTTGACCTTTTGACCTTTGACCTTTTGACCTTTGACCTTTCTAGCGTTTTGGCCAAAAAAAGCAGTTTTCTATGCATTTCAGGGGTACTGTGGGGTTTTTTTATTTTTTTATTGGCTGTGCCAAAAAAAAGCATTTTTCTATGCATTTCAGGGGTACTGTGGGGTTTTTTGAACCCCCAATTTTTTTATTGGCTGTGCCAAAAAAAAGCAGTTTTCTATGCATTTCAGGGGTACTGTGGGGTTTTTTGAACCCCCAATTTTTTTATTGGCTGTGCCAAAAAAAAGCAGTTTTCTATGCATTTCAGGGGTACTGTGGGTTTTTTTTGAACCCCCAATTTTTTTATTGGCTGTGCCAAAAAAAGCAGTTTTCTATGCATTTCAGGGGTTTTGACCTTTGACCTTTCTAGCGATTTGACCTTTGACCTTTTGACCTTTGACCTTTCTAGCATTTTGACCTTTGACATTTTGATTTTTGACCTTTCTAGCGATTTGACCTTTGACCTTTTGACCTTTTACCTTTTGACCTTTGACCTTTCTAGCGTTTTGGCCAAAAAAAAGCAGTTTTCTATGCATTTCAGGGGTACTGTGGGGTTTTTTTATTTTTTTATTGGCTGTGCCAAAAAAAAGCAGTTTTCTATGCATTTCAGGGGTACTGTGGGGTTTTTTGAACCCCCAATTTTTGTATTGGCTGTGCCAAAAAAAAGCAGTTTTCTATGCATTTCAGGGGTACTGTGGGGTTTTTTTAACCCCCAATTATTTTATTGGCTGTGCCAAAAAAAAGCAGTTTTCTATGCATTGCAGGGGTACTGTGGGGTTTTTTGAACCCCCAATTTTTTTATTGGCTGTGCCAAAAAAAAGCAGTTTTCTATGCATTTCAGGGGTACTGTGGGGTTTTTTGAACCCCCAATTTTTTTGACCTTTCTAGCGATTTGACCTTTTGACCTTTGACCTTTGACCTTTTCACCTTTTACCTTTCTAGCGTTTTGGCCAAAAAAAAAGCAGTTTTCTATGCATTTCAGGGGTACTGTGGGGTTTTTTTATTTTTTTATTGGCTGTGCCAAAAAAAAGCAGTTTTCTATGCATTTCAGGGGTACTGTGGGGTTTTTTGAACCCCCAATCTTTTTTATTGGCTGTGCCAAAAAAAAGCAGTTTTCTATGCATTTCAGGGGTACTGTGGGGTTTTTTGAACCCCCAATTTTTTTATTGGCTGTGCCAAAAAAATGCAGTTTTCTATGCATTTCAGGGGTACTGTGGGTTTTTTTTAACCCCCAATTTTTGTATTGGCTGTGCCAAAAAAAAGCAGTTTTCTATGCATTTCAGGGGTACTGTGGGGTTTTTTTATTTTTTTATTGGCTGTGCCAAAAAAAAGCAGTTTTCTATGCATTTCAGGGGTACTGTGGGGTTTTTTGAACCCCCAATTTTTTTATTGGCTGTGCCAAAAAAAAGCAGTTTTCTATGCATTTCAGGGGTACTGTGGGGTTTTTTTGAACCCCCAATTTTTGTATTGGCTGTGCCAAAAAAAAGCAGTTTTCTATGCATTTCAGGGGTACTGTGGGGTTTTTTGAACCCCCAATTTTTGTATTGGCTGTGCCAAAAAAAAGCAGTTTTCTATGCATTTCAGGGGTACTGTGGGGTTTTTTTAACCCCCAATTATTTTATTGGCTGTGCCAAAAAAAAGCAGTTTTCTATGCATTTCAGGGGTACTGTGGGGTTTTTTGAACCCCCAATTTTTTTATTGGCTGTGCCAAAAAAAAGCAGTTTTCTATGCATTTCAGGGGTACTGTGGGGTTTTTTGAACCCCCAATTTTTTTGACCTTTCTAGCGATTTGACCTTTTGACCTTTGACCTTTGACCTTTTCACCTTTTACCTTTCTAGCGTTTTGGCCAAAAAAAAAGCAGTTTTCTATGCATTTCAGGGGTACTGTGGGGTTTTTTTATTTTTTTATTGGCTGTGCCAAAAAAAAGCAGTTTTCTATGCATTTCAGGGGTACTGTGGGGTTTTTTGAACCCCCAATCTTTTTTATTGGCTGTGCCAAAAAAAAGCAGTTTTCTATGCATTTCAGGGGTACTGTGGGGTTTTTTGAACCCCCAATTTTTTTATTGGCTGTGCCAAAAAAATGCAGTTTTCTATGCATTTCAGGGGTACTGTGGGGTTTTTTTAACCCCCAATTTTTGTATTGGCTGTGCCAAAAAAAAGCAGTTTTCTATGCATTTCAGGGGTACTGTGGGGTTCTTTTTAACCCCCAATTTTTTTATTGGCTGTGCCAAAAAAAAGCAGTTTTCTATGCATTTCAGGGGTACTGTGGGGTTTTTTGAACCCCCAATTTTTTTATTGGCTGTGCCAAAAAAAAGCAGTTTTCTATGCATTTCAAGGGTACTGTGGGGTTTTTTGAACCCCCAATTTTTTTGACCTTTCTAGCGATTTGACCTTTGACCTTTTGACCTTTGACCTTTTGACCTTTGACCTTTTGACCTTTGACCTTTCTAGCGTTTTGGCCAAAAAAAAGCAGTTTTCTATGCATTTCAGGGGTACTGTGGGGTTTTTTTTAATTTTTTTTATTGGCTGTGCCAAAAAAAAGCAGTTTTCTATGCATTTCAGGGGTACTGTGGGGTTTTTTGAACCCCCAATCTTTTTTATTGGCTGTGCCAAAAAAAAGCAGTTTTCTATGCATTTCAGGGGTACTGTGGGGTTTTTTGAACCCCCAATTTTTTTATTGGCTGTGCCAAAAAAATGCAGTTTTCTATGCATTTCAGGGGTACTGTGGGGTTTTTTTAACCCCCAATTTTTGTATTGGCTGTGCCAAAAAAAAGCAGTTTTCTATGCATTTCAGGGGTACTGTGGGGTTCTTTTTAACCCCCAATTTTTTTATTGGCTGTGCCAAAAAAAAGCAGTTTTCTATGCATTTCAGGGGTACTGTGGGGTTCTTTTTAACCCCCAATTTTTTTATTGGCTGTGCCAAAAAAAAGCAGTTTTCTATGCATTTCAGGGGTACTGTGGGGTTTTTTGAACCCCCAATTTTTTTATTGGCTGTGCCAAAAAAAAGCAGTTTTCTATGCATTTCAAGGGTACTGTGGGGTTTTTTGAACCCCCAATTTTTTTATTGGCTGTGCCAAAAAAAAGCAGTTTTCTATGCATTTCAGGGGTACTGTGGGGTTTTTTGAACCCCCAATTTTTTTGACCTTTCTAGCGATTTGACCTTTGACCTTTTGACCTTTGACCTTTTGACCTTTGACCTTTTGACCTTTGACCTTTCTAGCGTTTTGGCCCAAAAAAAGCAGTTTTCTATGCATTTCAGGGGTACTGTGGGTTTTTTTTTTATTTTTTTTATTGGCTGTGCCAAAAAAAAGCAGTTTTCTATGCATTTCAGGGGTACTGTGGGGTTTTTTGAACCTCCAATTTTTTTATTGGCTGTGCCAAAAAAAAGCAGTTTTCTATGCATTTCAGGGGTACTGTGGGGTTTTTTGAACCTCCAATTTTTTTATTGGCTGTGCCAAAAAAAAGCAGTTTTCTATGCATTTCAGGGGTACTGTGGGGTTTTTTGAACCCCCAATTTTTTTATTGGCTGTGCCAAAAAAAAGCAGTTTTCTATGCATTTCAGGGGTACTGTGGGGTTTTTTGAACCTCCAATTTTTTTATTGGCTGTGCCAAAAAAAAGCAGTTTTCTATGCATTTCAGGGGTACTGTGGGGTTTTTTGAACCCCCAATTTTTTTATTGGCTGTGCCAAAAAAAAGCAGTTTTCTATGCATTTCAGGGGTACTGTGGGGTTTTTTGAACCCCCAATTTTTTTGACCTTTCTAGCGATTTGACCTTTGACCTTTTGACCTTTTGACCTTTTGACCTTTGACCTTTGACCTTTCTAGCGTTTTGGCCAAAAAAAAAAGCAGTTTTCTATGCATTTCAGGGGTACTGTGGGGTTTTTTGATTTTTTTATTGGCTGTGCCAAAAAAAAGCAGTTTTCTATGCATTTCAGGGGTACTGTGGGGTTTTTTGAACCCCCAATTTTTTTATTGGCTGTGCCAAAAAAAAGCAGTTTTCTATGCATTTCAGGGGTACTGTGGGGTTTTTTGAACCCCCAATTCTTTTATTGGCTGTGCCAAAAAAAAGCAGTTTTCTATGCATTTCAGGGGTACTGTGGGGTTTTTTGAACCCCCAATTTTTTTATTGGCTGTGCAAAAAAAAAGCAGTTTTCTATGCATTTCAGGGGTACTGTGGGGTTTTTGAACCCCCAATTTTTTTGACCTTTCTAGCGATTTGACCTTTGACCTTTTGACCTTTGACCTTTTGACCTTTGACCTTTCTAGCATTTTGGCCAAAAAAGCAGTTTTCTATGCATTTCAGGGGTTTTGACCTTTGACCTTTCTAGTGTTTTGACCTTTGACCTTTCTAGCGATGAAAAAAGCGCATCGTGGCATTTTGACCTTTCTTGCGATTTGACCTTTGACCTTTTGACCTTTGACCTTTTGACCTTTGACCTTTCTAGCGTTTTGACCTTTGACGTTTTCATTTTTGACCTTTCTAGCGATTTGACCTTTGACCTTTTGACCTTTGACCTTTTGACCTTTGACCTTTTGACCTTTGACCTTTCTAGCGTTTTGGCCAAAAAAAAGCAGTTTTCTATGCATTTCAGGGGTACTGTGGGGTTTTTTGATTTTTTTTTTATTGGCTGTGCCAAAAAAAAGCAGTTTTCTATGCATTTCAGGGGTACTGTGGGGTTTTTTGAACCCCCAATTTTTTTATTGGCTGTGCCAAAAAAAGCAGTTTTCTATGCATTTCAGGGGTTTTGACCTTTGACCTTTCTAGTGTTTTGACCTTTGACCTTTCTAGCGATGAAAAAAGCGCATCGTGGCATTTTGACCTTTCTAGCGATTTGACCTTTGACCTTTTGACCTTTGACCTTTTGACCTTTGCCCTTTCTAGCGTTTTGACCTTTGACGTTTTGATTTTTGACCTTTCTAGCGATTTGACTTTTGACCTTTTACCTTTTGACCTTTGACCTTTTGACTTTTGACCTTTCTAGCGTTTTGGCCAAAAAAAAGCAGTTTTCTATGCATTTCAGGGGTACTGTGGTTTTTTTTTATTTTTTTATTGGCTGTGCCAAAAAAAAGCAGTTTTCTATGCATTTCAGGGGTACTGTGGGGTTTTTTGAACCCCCAATTTTTTTATTGGCTGTGCCAAAAAAAAGCAGTTTTCTATGCATTTCAGGGGTACTGTGGGTTTTTTTTAACCCCCAATTTTTTTATTGGCTGTGCCAAAAAAAAGCAGTTTTCTATGCATTTCAGGGGTACTGTGGGGTTTTTTGAACCCCCAATTTTTTTATTGGCTGTGCCAAAAAAAAGCAGTTTTCTATGCATTTCAGGGGTACTGTGGGGTTTTTTGAACCCCCAATTTTTTTATTGGCTATGCCAAAAAAAAAGCAGTTTTCTATGCATTTCAGGGGTACTGTGGGGTTTTTTGAACCCCCAATTTTTTTGACCTTTCTAGCGATTTGACCTTTGACCTTTTGACCTTTTGACCTTTGACCTTTTGACCTTTTGACCTTTCTAGCGTTTTGGCCAAAAAAAAGCAGTTTTCTATGCATTTCAGGGGTACTGTGGGGTTTTTTTATTTTTTTATTGGCTGTGCCAAAAAAAAGCAGTTTTCTATGCATTTCAGGGGTACTGTGGGGTTTTTTGAACCCCCAATTTTTGTATTGGCTGTGCCAAAAAAAAGCAGTTTTCTATGCATTTCAGGGGTACTGTGGGGTTTTTTTAACCCCCAATTATTTTATTGGCTGTGCCAAAAAAAAGCAGTTTTCTATGCATTTCAGGGGTACTGTGGGGTTTTTTGAACCCCCAATTTTTGTATTGGCTGTGCCAAAAAAAAGCAGTTTTCTATGCATTTCAGGGGTACTGTGGGGTTTTTTGAACCCCCAATTTTTTTGACCTTTCTAGCGATTTGACCTTTTGACCTTTGACCTTTGACCTTTTCACCTTTTACCTTTCTAGCGTTTTGGCCAAAAAAAAGCAGTTTTCTATGCATTTCAGGGGTACTGTGGGGTTTTTTTATTTTTTTATTGGCTGTGCCAAAAAAAAGCAGTTTTCTATGCATTTCAGGGGTACTGTGGGGTTTTTTGAACCCCCAATCTTTTTTATTGGCTGTGCCAAAAAAAAGCAGTTTTCTATGCATTTCAGGGGTACTGTGGGGTTTTTTGAACCCCCAATTTTTTTGACCTTTCTAGCGATTTGACCTTTGACCTTTTGACCTTTGACCTTTTGACCTTTGACCTTTTGACCTTTGACCTTTCTAGCGTTTTGGCCAAAAAAAAGCAGTTTTCTATGCATTTCAGGGGTACTGTGGGGGTTTTTTTTATTTTTTTTATTGGCTGTGCCAAAAAAAAGCAGTTTTCTATGCATTTCAGGGGTACTGTGGGGTTTTTTGAACCCCCAATTTTTGTATTGGCTGTGCCAAAAAAAAGCAGTTTTCTATGCATTTCAGGGGTACTGTGGGGTTTTTTTAACCCCCAATTTTTTTATTGGCTGTGCCAAAAAAAAGCAGTTTTCTATGCATTTCAGGGGTACTGTGGGGTTTTTTTAACCTCCAATTTTTTTATTGGCTGTGCCAAAAAAAAGCAGTTTTCTATGCATTTCAGGGGTACTGTGGGGTTTTTTGAACCCCCAATTTTTTTATTGGCTGTGCCAAAAAAAAACAGTTTTCTATGCATTTCAGGGGTACTGTGGGGTTTTTTGAACCCCCAATTTTTTTGACCTTTCTAGCGATTTGACCTTTGACCTTTTGACCTTTTGACCTTTTGACCTTTTGACCTTTGACCTTTGACCTTTCTAGCGTTTTGGCCCAAAAAAAAAGCAGTTTTCTATGCATTTCAGGGGTACTGTGGGGTTTTTTGATTTTTTTATTGGCTGTGCCAAAAAAAAGCAGTTTTCTATGCATTTCAGGGGTACTGTGGGGTTTTTTGAACCCCCAATTTTTTTATTGGCTGTGCCAAAAAAAAGCAGTTTTCTATGCATTTCAGGGGTACTGTGGGGTTTTTTGAACCCCCAATTTTTTTATTGGCTGTGCCAAAAAAAAGCAGTTTTCTATGCATTTCAGGGGTACTGTGGGGTTTTTTGAACCCCCAATTTTTTTATTGGCTGTGCCAAAAAAAAGCAGTTTTTTATGCATTTCAGGGGTACTGTGGGGTTTTTTGAACCCCCAATTTTTTTATTGGCTGTGCCAAAAAAAAGCAGTTTTCTATGCATTTCAGGGGTACTGTGGGTTTTTTTGAACCCCCAACTTTTTTTATTGGCTGTGCCAAAAAAAAACAGTTTTCTATGCATTTCAGGGGTACTGTGGGGTTTTTTGAACCCCCAATTTTTTTGACCTTTCTAGCGATTTGACCTTTGACCTTTTGACCTTTGACTTTTTGACCTTTGACCTTTCTAGCGTTTTGGCCAAAAAAAAGCAGTTTTCTATGCATTTCAGGGGTACTGTGGGGTTTTTTGAACCCCCAATTTTTTTATTGGCTGTGCCAAAAAAAAGCAGTTTTCTATGCATTTCAGGGGTACTGTGGGGTTTTTTGAACCCCCAATTTTTTTATTGGCTGTGCCAAAAAAAAGCAGTTTTCTATGCATTTCAGGGGTACTGTGGGGTTTTTTGAACCCCCAATTTTTTTATTGGCTGTGCCAAAAAAAAGCAGTTTTCTATGCATTTCAGGGGTACTGTGGGGTTTTTTGAACCCCCAATTTTTTTATTGGCTGTGCCAAAAAAAAGCAGTTTTCTATGCATTTCAGGGGTACTGTGGGGTTTTTTGAACCCCCAATTTTTTGACCTTTCTAGCGATTTGACCTTTGACCTTTTGACCTTTGACCTTTTGACCTTTGACCTTTCTAGCGTTTTGGCCAAAAAAAGCAGTTTTCTATGCATTTCAGGGGTACTGTGGGGTTTTTTTATTTTTTTATTGGCTGTGCCAAAAAAAAGCAGTTTTCTATGCATTTCAGGGGTACTGTGGGGTTTTTTGAACCCCCAATTTTTTTATTGGCTGTGCCAAAAAAAAGCAGTTTTCTATGCATTTCAGGGGTACTGTGGGGTTTTTTGAACCCCCAATTTTTTTATTGGCTGTGCCAAAAAAAAGCAGTTTTCTATGCATTTCAGGGGTACTGTGGGGTTTTTTTGAACCCCCAATTTTTTTATTGGCTGTGCCAAAAAAAGCAGTTTTCTATGCATTTCAGGGGTTTTGACCTTTGACCTTTCTAGCGATTTGACCTTTGACCTTTTGACCTTTGACCTTTCTAGCATTTTGACCTTTGACATTTTGATTTTTGACCTTTCTAGCGATTTGACCTTTGACCTTTTGACCTTTTACCTTTTGACCTTTGACCTTTCTAGCGTTTTGGCCAAAAAAAAGCAGTTTTCTATGCATTTCAGGGGTACTGTGGGGTTTTTTTATTTTTTTATTGGCTGTGCCAAAAAAAAGCAGTTTTCTATGCATTTCAGGGGTACTGTGGGGTTTTTTGAACCCCCAATTTTTGTATTGGCTGTGCCAAAAAAAAGCAGTTTTCTATGCATTGCAGGGGTACTGTGGGGTTTTTTGAACCCCCAATTTTTTTATTGGCTGTGCCAAAAAAAAAAGCAGTTTTCTATGCATTTCAGGGGTACTGTGGGGTTTTTTGAACCCCCAATTTTTTTGACCTTTCTAGCGATTTGACCTTTTGACCTTTGACCTTTGACCTTTTCACCTTTTACCTTTCTAGCGTTTTGGCCAAAAAAAAAGCAGTTTTCTATGCATTTCAGGGGTACTGTGGGGTTTTTTTATTTTTTTATTGGCTGTGCCAAAAAAAAGCAGTTTTCTATGCATTTCAGGGGTACTGTGGGGTTTTTTGAACCCCCAATCTTTTTTATTGGCTGTGCCAAAAAAAAGCAGTTTTCTATGCATTTCAGGGGTACTGTGGGGTTTTTTGAACCCCCAATTTTTTTATTGGCTGTGCCAAAAAAATGCAGTTTTCTATGCATTTCAGGGGTACTGTGGGTTTTTTTTAACCCCCAATTTTTGTATTGGCTGTGCCAAAAAAAAGCAGTTTTCTATGCATTTCAGGGGTACTGTGGGGTTTTTTTATTTTTTTATTGGCTGTGCCAAAAAAAAGCAGTTTTCTATGCATTTCAGGGGTACTGTGGGGTTTTTTGAACCCCCAATTTTTTTATTGGCTGTGCCAAAAAAAAGCAGTTTTCTATGCATTTCAGGGGTACTGTGGGGTTTTTTTGAACCCCCAATTTTTGTATTGGCTGTGCCAAAAAAAAGCAGTTTTCTATGCATTTCAGGGGTACTGTGGGGTTTTTTGAACCCCCAATTTTTGTATTGGCTGTGCCAAAAAAAAGCAGTTTTCTATGCATTTCAGGGGTACTGTGGGGTTTTTTTAACCCCCAATTATTTTATTGGCTGTGCCAAAAAAAAGCAGTTTTCTATGCATTTCAGGGGTACTGTGGGGTTTTTTGAACCCCCAATTTTTTTATTGGCTGTGCCAAAAAAAAGCAGTTTTCTATGCATTTCAGGGGTACTGTGGGGTTTTTTGAACCCCCAATTTTTTTGACCTTTCTAGCGATTTGACCTTTTGACCTTTGACCTTTGACCTTTTCACCTTTTACCTTTCTAGCGTTTTGGCCAAAAAAAAAGCAGTTTTCTATGCATTTCAGGGGTACTGTGGGGTTTTTTTATTTTTTTATTGGCTGTGCCAAAAAAAAGCAGTTTTCTATGCATTTCAGGGGTACTGTGGGGTTTTTTGAACCCCCAATCTTTTTTATTGGCTGTGCCAAAAAAAAGCAGTTTTCTATGCATTTCAGGGGTACTGTGGGGTTTTTTGAACCCCCAATTTTTTTATTGGCTGTGCCAAAAAAATGCAGTTTTCTATGCATTTCAGGGGTACTGTGGGGTTTTTTTAACCCCCAATTTTTGTATTGGCTGTGCCAAAAAAAAGCAGTTTTCTATGCATTTCAGGGGTACTGTGGGGTTCTTTTTAACCCCCAATTTTTTTATTGGCTGTGCCAAAAAAAAGCAGTTTTCTATGCATTTCAGGGGTACTGTGGGGTTTTTTGAACCCCCAATTTTTTTATTGGCTGTGCCAAAAAAAAGCAGTTTTCTATGCATTTCAAGGGTACTGTGGGGTTTTTTGAACCCCCAATTTTTTTGACCTTTCTAGCGATTTGACCTTTGACCTTTTGACCTTTGACCTTTTGACCTTTGACCTTTTGACCTTTGACCTTTCTAGCGTTTTGGCCAAAAAAAGCAGTTTTCTATGCATTTCAGGGGTACTGTGGGGTTTTTTTTTATTTTTTTTATTGGCTGTGCCAAAAAAAAGCAGTTTTCTATGCATTTCAGGGGTACTGTGGGGTTTTTTGAACCCCCAATTTTTGTATTGGCTGTGCCAAAAAAAAGCAGTTTTCTATGCATTTCATGGGTACTGTGGGGTTTTTTTAACCCCCAATTTTTTTATTGGCTGTGCCAAAAAAAAGCAGTTTTCTATGCATTTCAGGGGTACTGTGGGGTTTTTTGAACCTCCAATTTTTTTATTGGCTGTGCCAAAAAAAAGCAGTTTTCTATGCATTTCAGGGGTACTGTGGGGTTTTTTGAACCCCCAATTTTTTTATTGGCTGTGCCAAAAAAAAGCAGTTTTCTATGCATTTCAGGGGTACTGTGGGGTTTTTTGAACCCCCAATTTTTTGACCTTTCTAGCGATTTGACCTTTGACCTTTTGACCTTTTGACCTTTTGACCTTTTGACCTTTGACCTTTGACCTTTCTAGCGTTTTGGCCAAAAAAAAAAGCAGTTTTCTATGCATTTCAGGGGTACTGTGGGGTTTTTTGATTTTTTTATTGGCTGTGCCAAAAAAAAGCAGTTTTCTATGCATTTCAGGGGTACTGTGGGGTTTTTTGAACCCCCAATTTTTTTATTGGCTGTGCCAAAAAAAAGCAGTTTTCTATGCATTTCAGGGGTACTGTGGGGTTTTTTGAACCCCCAATTTTTGTATTGGCTGTGCCAAAAAAAAGCAGTTTTCTATGCATTTCAGGGGTACTGTGGGGTTTTTTGAACCCCCAATTTTTTTGACCTTTCTAGCGATTTGACCTTTTGACCTTTGACCTTTGACCTTTTCACCTTTTACCTTTCTAGCGTTTTGGCCAAAAAAAAGCAGTTTTCTATGCATTTCAGGGGTACTGTGGGGTTTTTTTATTTTTTTATTGGCTGTGCCAAAAAAAAGCAGTTTTCTATGCATTTCAGGGGTACTGTGGGGTTTTTTGAACCCCCAATCTTTTTTATTGGCTGTGCCAAAAAAAAGCAGTTTTCTATGCATTTCAGGGGTACTGTGGGGTTTTTTGAACCCCCAATTTTTTTATTGACTGTGCCAAAAAAATGCAGTTTTCTATGCATTTCAGGGGTACTGTGGGGTTTTTTTAACCCCCAATTTTTGTATTGGCTGTGCCAAAAAAAAGCAGTTTTCTATGCATTTCAGGGGTACTGTGGGGTTCTTTTTAACCCCCAATTTTTTTATTGGCTGTGCCAAAAAAAAGCAGTTTTCTATGCATTTCAGGGGTACTGTGGGGTTTTTTGAACCCCCAATTTTTTTATTGGCTGTGCCAAAAAAAAGCAGTTTTCTATGCATTTCAAGGGTACTGTGGGGTTTTTTGAACCCCCAATTTTTTTATTGGCTGTGCCAAAAAAAAGCAGTTTTCTATGCATTTCAGGGGTACTGTGGGGTTTTTTGAACCCCCAATTTTTTTGACCTTTCTAGCGATTTGACCTTTGACCTTTTGACCTTTGACCTTTTGACCTTTGACCTTTTGACCTTTGACCTTTCTAGCGTTTTGGCCAAAAAAAAGCAGTTTTCTATGCATTTCAGGGGTACTGTGGGGGTTTTTTTTATTTTTTTTATTGGCTGTGCCAAAAAAAAGCAGTTTTCTATGCATTTCAGGGGTACTGTGGGGTTTTTTGAACCCCCAATTTTTGTATTGGCTGTGCCAAAAAAAAGCAGTTTTCTATGCATTTCAGGGGTACTGTGGGGTTTTTTTAACCCCCAATTTTTTTATTGGCTGTGCCAAAAAAAAGCAGTTTTCTATGCATTTCAGGGGTACTGTGGGGTTTTTTGAACCTCCAATTTTTTTATTGGCTGTGCCAAAAAAAAGCAGTTTTCTATGCATTTCAGGGGTACTGTGGGGTTTTTTGAACCCCCAATTTTTTTATTGCCTGTGCCAAAAAAAAACAGTTTTCTATGCATTTCAGGGGTACTGTGGGGTTTTTTGAACCCCCAATTTTTTTGACCTTTCTAGCGATTTGACCTTTGACCTTTTGACCTTTTGACCTTTTGACCTTTTGACCTTTGACCTTTGACCTTTCTAGCGTTTTGGCCAAAAAAAAAAGCAGTTTTCTATGCATTTCAGGGGTACTGTGGGGTTTTTTGATTTTTTTATTGGCTGTGCCAAAAAAAAGCAGTTTTCTATGCATTTCAGGGGTACTGTGGGGTTTTTTGAACCCCCAATTTTTTTATTGGCTGTGCCAAAAAAAAGCAGTTTTCTATGCATTTCAGGGGTACTGTGGGGTTTTTTGAACCCCCAATTTTTTTATTGGCTGTGCCAAAAAAAAGCAGTTTTCTATGCATTTCAGGGGTACTGTGGGGTTTTTTGAACCCCCAATTTTTTTATTGGCTGTGCCAAAAAAAAGCAGTTTTCTATGCATTTCAGGGGTACTGTGGGGTTTTTTGAACCCCCAATTTTTTTATTGGCTGTGCCAAAAAAAAGCAGTTTTCTATGCATTTCAGGGGTACTGTGGGTTTTTTTGAACCCCCAACTTTTTTTATTGGCTGTGCCAAAAAAAAACAGTTTTCTATGCATTTCAGGGGTACTGTGGGGTTTTTTGAACCCCCAATTTTTTTGACCTTTCTAGCGATTTGACCTTTGACCTTTTGACCTTTGACCTTTTGACCTTTGACCTTTCTAGCGTTTTGGCCAAAAAAAAGCAGTTTTCTATGCATTTCAGGGGTACTGTGGGGTTTTTTGAACCCCCAATTTTTTTATTGGCTGTGCCAAAAAAAAGCAGTTTTCTATGCATTTCAGGGGTACTGTGGGGTTTTTTGAACCCCCAATTTTTTTATTGGCTGTGCCAAAAAAAAGCAGTTTTCTATGCATTTCAGGGGTACTGTGGGGTTTTTTGAACCCCCAATTTTTTTATTGGCTGTGCCAAAAAAAAGCAGTTTTCTATGCATTTCAGGGGTACTGTGGGGTTTTTTGAACCCCCAATTTTTTTATTGGCTGTGCCAAAAAAAAGCAGTTTTCTATGCATTTCAGGGGTACTGTGGGGTTTTTTGAACCCCCAATTTTTTGACCTTTCTAGCGATTTGACCTTTGACCTTTTGACCTTTGACCTTTTGACCTTTGACCTTTCTAGCGTTTTGGCCAAAAAAAGCAGTTTTCTATGCATTTCAGGGGTACTGTGGGGTTTTTTTATTTTTTTATTGGCTGTGCCAAAAAAAAGCAGTTTTCTATGCATTTCAGGGGTACTGTGGGGTTTTTTGAACCCCCAATTTTTTTATTGGCTGTGCCAAAAAAAAGCAGTTTTCTATGCATTTCAGGGGTACTGTGGGGTTTTTTGAACCCCCAATTTTTTTATTGGCTGTGCCAAAAAAAAGCAGTTTTCTATGCATTTCAGGGGTACTGTGGGGTTTTTTTGAACCCCCAATTTTTTTATTGGCTGTGCCAAAAAAAGCAGTTTTCTATGCATTTCAGGGGTTTTGACCTTTGACCTTTCTAGCGATTTGACCTTTGACCTTTTGACCTTTGACCTTTCTAGCATTTTGACCTTTGACATTTTGATTTTTGACCTTTCTAGCGATTTGACCTTTGACCTTTTGACCTTTTACCTTTTGACCTTTGACCTTTCTAGCGTTTTGGCCAAAAAAAAGCAGTTTTCTATGCATTTCAGGGGTACTGTGGGGTTTTTTTATTTTTTTATTGGCTGTGCCAAAAAAAAGCAGTTTTCTATGCATTTCAGGGGTACTGTGGGGTTTTTTGAACCCCCAATTTTTGTATTGGCTGTGCCAAAAAAAAGCAGTTTTCTATGCATTGCAGGGGTACTGTGGGGTTTTTTGAACCCCCAATTTTTTTATTGGCTGTGCCAAAAAAAAAGCAGTTTTCTATGCATTTCAGGGGTACTGTGGGGTTTTTTGAACCCCCAATTTTTTTGACCTTTCTAGCGATTTGACCTTTTGACCTTTGACCTTTGACCTTTTCACCTTTTACCTTTCTAGCGTTTTGGCCAAAAAAAAAGCAGTTTTCTATGCATTTCAGGGGTACTGTGGGGTTTTTTTATTTTTTTATTGGCTGTGCCAAAAAAAAGCAGTTTTCTATGCATTTCAGGGGTACTGTGGGGTTTTTTGAACCCCCAATTTTTGTATTGGCTGTGCCAAAAAAAAGCAGTTTTCTATGCATTGCAGGGGTACTGTGGGGTTTTTTGAACCCCCAATTTTTTTATTGGCTGTGCCAAAAAAAAAGCAGTTTTCTATGCATTTCAGGGGTACTGTGGGGTTTTTTGAACCCCCAATTTTTTTGACCTTTCTAGCGATTTGACCTTTTGACCTTTGACCTTTGACCTTTTCACCTTTTACCTTTCTAGCGTTTTGGCCAAAAAAAAAGCAGTTTTCTATGCATTTCAGGGGTACTGTGGGGTTTTTTTATTTTTTTATTGGCTGTGCCAAAAAAAAGCAGTTTTCTATGCATTTCAGGGGTACTGTGGGGTTTTTTGAACCCCCAATCTTTTTTATTGGCTGTGCCAAAAAAAAGCAGTTTTCTATGCATTTCAGGGGTACTGTGGGGTTTTTTGAACCCCCAATTTTTTTATTGGCTGTGCCAAAAAAATGCAGTTTTCTATGCATTTCAGGGGTACTGTGGGTTTTTTTTAACCCCCAATTTTTGTATTGGCTGTGCCAAAAAAAAGCAGTTTTCTATGCATTTCAGGGGTACTGTGGGGTTTTTTTATTTTTTTATTGGCTGTGCCAAAAAAAAGCAGTTTTCTATGCATTTCAGGGGTACTGTGGGGTTTTTTGAACCCCCAATTTTTTTATTGGCTGTGCCAAAAAAAAGCAGTTTTCTATGCATTTCAGGGGTACTGTGGGGTTTTTTTGAACCCCCAATTTTTGTATTGGCTGTGCCAAAAAAAAGCAGTTTTCTATGCATTTCAGGGGTACTGTGGGGTTTTTTGAACCCCCAATTTTTGTATTGGCTGTGCCAAAAAAAAGCAGTTTTCTATGCATTTCAGGGGTACTGTGGGGTTTTTTTAACCCCCAATTATTTTATTGGCTGTGCCAAAAAAAAGCAGTTTTCTATGCATTTCAGGGGTACTGTGGGGTTTTTTGAACCCCCAATTTTTTTATTGGCTGTGCCAAAAAAAAGCAGTTTTCTATGCATTTCAGGGGTACTGTGGGGTTTTTTGAACCCCCAATTTTTTTGACCTTTCTAGCGATTTGACCTTTTGACCTTTGACCTTTGACCTTTTCACCTTTTACCTTTCTAGCGTTTTGGCCAAAAAAAAAGCAGTTTTCTATGCATTTCAGGGGTACTGTGGGGTTTTTTTATTTTTTTATTGGCTGTGCCAAAAAAAAGCAGTTTTCTATGCATTTCAGGGGTACTGTGGGGTTTTTTGAACCCCCAATCTTTTTTATTGGCTGTGCCAAAAAAAAGCAGTTTTCTATGCATTTCAGGGGTACTGTGGGGTTTTTTGAACCCCCAATTTTTTTATTGGCTGTGCCAAAAAAATGCAGTTTTCTATGCATTTCAGGGGTACTGTGGGGTTTTTTTAACCCCCAATTTTTGTATTGGCTGTGCCAAAAAAAAGCAGTTTTCTATGCATTTCAGGGGTACTGTGGGGTTCTTTTTAACCCCCAATTTTTTTATTGGCTGTGCCAAAAAAAAAGCAGTTTTCTATGCATTTCAGGGGTACTGTGGGGTTTTTTGAACCCCCAATTTTTTTATTGGCTGTGCCAAAAAAAAGCAGTTTTCTATGCATTTCAAGGGTACTGTGGGGTTTTTTGAACCCCCAATTTTTTTGACCTTTCTAGCGATTTGACCTTTGACCTTTTGACCTTTGACCTTTGACCTTTTGACCTTTGACCTTTTGACCTTTGACCTTTCTAGCGTTTTGGCCAAAAAAAGCAGTTTTCTATGCATTTCAGGGGTACTGTGGGGTTTTTTTTTATTTTTTTTATTGGCTGTGCCAAAAAAAAGCAGTTTTCTATGCATTTCAGGGGTACTGTGGGGTTTTTTGAACCCCCAATTTTTGTATTGGCTGTGCCAAAAAAAAGCAGTTTTCTATGCATTTCATGGGTACTGTGGGGTTTTTTTAACCCCCAATTTTTTTATTGGCTGTGCCAAAAAAAAGCAGTTTTCTATGCATTTCAGGGGTACTGTGGGGTTTTTTGAACCTCCAATTTTTTTATTGGCTGTGCCAAAAAAAAGCAGTTTTCTATGCATTTCAGGGGTACTGTGGGGTTTTTTGAACCCCCAATTTTTTTATTGGCTGTGCCAAAAAAAAGCAGTTTTCTATGCATTTCAGGGGTACTGTGGGGTTTTTTGAACCCCCAATTGTTTGACCTTTCTAGCGATTTGACCTTTGACCTTTTGACCTTTTGACCTTTTGACCTTTTGACCTTTGACCTTTGACCTTTCTAGCGTTTTGGCCAAAAAAAAAAGCAGTTTTCTATGCATTTCAGGGGTACTGTGGGGTTTTTTGATTTTTTTATTGGCTGTGCCAAAAAAAAGCAGTTTTCTATGCATTTCAGGGGTACTGTGGGGTTTTTTGAACCCCCAATTTTTTTATTGGCTGTGCCAAAAAAAAGCAGTTTTCTATGCATTTCAGGGGTACTGTGGGGTTTTTTGAACCCCCAATTTTTTTATTGGCTGTGCCAAAAAAAAGCAGTTTTCTATGCATTTCAGGGGTACTGTGGGGTTTTTTGAACCCCCAATTTTTTTATTGGCTGTGCCAAAAAAAAGCAGTTTTCTATGCATTTCAGGGGTACTGTGGGGTTTTTTGAACCCCCAATTTTTTTATTGGCTGTGCCAAAAAAAAGCAGTTTTCTATGCATTTCAGGGGTACTGTGGGTTTTTTTGAACCCCCAACTTTTTTTATTGGCTGTGCCAAAAAAAAAACAGTTTTCTATGCATTTCAGGGGTACTGTGGGGTTTTTTGAACCCCCAATTTTTTTGACCTTTCTAGCGATTTGACCTTTGACCTTTTGACCTTTGACCTTTTGACCTTTGACCTTTCTAGCGTTTTGGCCAAAAAAAAGCAGTTTTCTATGCATTTCAGGGGTACTGTGGGGTTTTTTGAACCCCCAATTTTTTTATTGGCTGTGCCAAAAAAAAGCAGTTTTCTATGCATTTCAGGGGTACTGTGGGGTTTTTTGAACCCCCAATTTTTTTATTGGCTGTGCCAAAAAAAAGCAGTTTTCTATGCATTTCAGGGGTACTGTGGGGTTTTTTGAACCCCCAATTTTTTTATTGGCTGTGCCAAAAAAAAGCAGTTTTCTATGCATTTCAGGGGTACTGTGGGGTTTTTTGAACCCCCAATTTTTTTATTGGCTGTGCCAAAAAAAGCAGTTTTCTATGCATTTCAGGGGTTTTGACCTTTGACCTTTCTAGCGATTTGACCTTTGACCTTTTGACCTTTGACCTTTCTAGCATTTTGACCTTTGACATTTTGATTTTTGACCTTTCTAGCGATTTGACCTTTGACCTTTTGACCTTTTACCTTTTGACCTTTGACCTTTCTAGCGTTTTGGCCAAAAAAAAGCAGTTTTCTATGCATTTCAGGGGTACTGTGGGTTTTTTTTATTGGCTGTGCCAAAAAAAAGCAGTTTTCTATGCATTTCAGGGGTACTGTGGGGTTTTTTGAACCCCCAATTTTTGTATTGGCTGTGCCAAAAAAAAGCAGTTTTCTATGCATTTCAGGGGTACTGTGGGGTTTTTTTAACCCCCAATTATTTTATTGGCTGTGCCAAAAAAAAGCAGTTTTCTATGCATTTCAGGGGTACTGTGGGGTTTTTTGAACCCCCAATTTTTTTATTGGCTGTGCCAAAAAAAAGCAGTTTTCTATGCATTTCAGGGGTACTGTGGGGTTTTTTGAACCCCCAATTTTTTTGACCTTTCTAGCGATTTGACCTTTGACCTTTTGACCTTTGACCTTTGACCTTTTCACCTTTTACCTTTCTAGCGTTTTGGCCAAAAAAAAAGCAGTTTTCTATGCATTTCAGGGGTACTGTGGGGTTTTTTGAACCCCCAATTTTTTTGACCTTTCTAGCGATTTGACCTTTGACCTTTTGACCTTTGACCTTTTGACCTTTGACCTTTTGACCTTTGACCTTTCTAGCGTTTTGGCCAAAAAAAAGCAGTTTTCTATGCATTTCAGGGGTACTGTGGGGGTTTTTTTTATTTTTTTTATTGGCTGTGCCAAAAAAAAGCAGTTTTCTATGCATTTCAGGGGTACTGTGGGGTTTTTTGAACCTCCAATTTTTTTATTGGCTGTGCCAAAAAAAAGCAGTTTTCTATGCATTTCAGGGGTACTGTGGGGTTTTTTGAACCCCCAATTTTTTTATTGGCTGTGCCAAAAAAAAGCAGTTTTCTATGCATTTCAAGGGTACTGTGGGGTTTTTTGAACCCCCAATTTTTTTGACCTTTCTAGCGATTTGACCTTTGACCTTTTGACCTTTGACCTTTTGACCTTTGACCTTTTGACCTTTGACCTTTCTAGCGTTTTGGCCAAAAAAAGCAGTTTTCTATGCATTTCAGGGGTACTGTGGGGTTTTTTTTTATTTTTTTTATTGGCTGTGCCAAAAAAAAGCAGTTTTCTATGCATTTCAGGGGTACTGTGGGGTTTTTTGAACCCCCAATTTTTGTATTGGCTGTGCCAAAAAAAAGCAGTTTTCTATGCATTTCATGGGTACTGTGGGGTTTTTTTAACCCCCAATTTTTTTATTGGCTGTGCCAAAAAAAAGCAGTTTTCTATGCATTTCAGGGGTACTGTGGGGTTTTTTGAACCTCCAATTTTTTTATTGGCTGTGCCAAAAAAAAGCAGTTTTCTATGCATTTCAGGGGTACTGTGGGGTTTTTTGAACCCCCAATTTTTTTATTGGCTGTGCCAAAAAAAAGCAGTTTTCTATGCATTTCAGGGGTACTGTGGGGTTTTTTGAACCCCCAATTTTTTGACCTTTCTAGCGATTTGACCTTTGACCTTTTGACCTTTTGACCTTTTGACCTTTTGACCTTTGACCTTTGACCTTTCTAGCGTTTTGGCCCAAAAAAAAAGCAGTTTTCTATGCATTTCAGGGGTACTGTGGGGTTTTTTGATTTTTTTATTGGCTGTGCCAAAAAAAAGCAGTTTTCTATGCATTTCAGGGGTACTGTGGGGTTTTTTGAACCCCCAATTTTTTTATTGGCTGTGCCAAAAAAAAGCAGTTTTCTATGCATTTCAGGGGTACTGTGGGGTTTTTTGAACCCCCAATTTTTTTATTGGCTGTGCCAAAAAAAAGCAGTTTTCTATGCATTTCAGGGGTACTGTGGGGTTTTTTGAACCCCCAATTTTTTTATTGGCTGTGCCAAAAAAAAGCAGTTTTCTATGCATTTCAGGGGTACTGTGGGGTTTTTTGAACCCCCAATTTTTTTATTGGCTGTGCCAAAAAAAAGCAGTTTTCTATGCATTTCAGGGGTACTGTGGGTTTTTTTGAACCCCCAACTTTTTTTATTGGCTGTGCCAAAAAAAAAACAGTTTTCTATGCATTTCAGGGGTACTGTGGGGTTTTTTGAACCCCCAATTTTTTTGACCTTTCTAGCGATTTGACCTTTGACCTTTTGACCTTTGACCTTTTGACCTTTGACCTTTCTAGCGTTTTGGCCAAAAAAAAGCAGTTTTCTATGCATTTCAGGGGTACTGTGGGGTTTTTTGAACCCCCAATTTTTTTATTGGCTGTGCCAAAAAAAAGCAGTTTTCTATGCATTTCAGGGGTACTGTGGGGTTTTTTGAACCCCCAATTTTTTTATTGGCTGTGCCAAAAAAAAGCAGTTTTCTATGCATTTCAGGGGTACTGTGGGGTTTTTTGAACCCCCAATTTTTTTATTGGCTGTGCCAAAAAAAGCAGTTTTCTATGCATTTCAGGGGTTTTGACCTTTGACCTTTCTAGCGATTTGACCTTTGACCTTTTGACCTTTGACCTTTCTAGCATTTTGACCTTTGACATTTTGATTTTTGACCTTTCTAGCGATTTGACCTTTGACCTTTTGACCTTTTACCTTTTGACCTTTGACCTTTCTAGCGTTTTGGCCAAAAAAAAGCAGTTTTCTATGCATTTCAGGGGTACTGTGGGGTTTTTTTATTGGCTGTGCCAAAAAAAAGCAGTTTTCTATGCATTTCAGGGGTACTGTGGGGTTTTTTGAACCCCCAATTTTTGTATTGGCTGTGCCAAAAAAAAGCAGTTTTCTATGCATTTCAGGGGTACTGTGGGGTTTTTTTAACCCCCAATTATTTTATTGGCTGTGCCAAAAAAAAGCAGTTTTCTATGCATTTCAGGGGTACTGTGGGGTTTTTTGAACCCCCAATTTTTTTATTGGCTGTGCCAAAAAAAAGCAGTTTTCTATGCATTTCAGGGGTACTGTGGGGTTTTTTGAACCCCCAATTTTTTTGACCTTTCTAGCGATTTGACCTTTGACCTTTTGACCTTTGACCTTTGACCTTTTCACCTTTTACCTTTCTAGCGTTTTGGCCAAAAAAAAAGCAGTTTTCTATGCATTTCAGGGGTACTGTGGGGTTTTTTTATTTTTTTATTGGCTGTGCCAAAAAAAAGCAGTTTTCTATGCATTTCAGGGGTACTGTGGGGTTTTTTGAACCCCCAATCTTTTTTATTGGCTGTGCCAAAAAAAAGCAGTTTTCTATGCATTTCAGGGGTACTGTGGGGTTTTTTGAACCCCCAATTTTTTTATTGGCTGTGCCAAAAAAATGCAGTTTTCTATGCATTTCAGGGGTACTGTGGGGTTTTTTTAACCCCCAATTTTTGTATTGGCTGTGCCAAAAAAAAGCAGTTTTCTATGCATTTCAGGGGTACTGTGGGGTTCTTTTTAACCCCCAATTTTTTTATTGGCTGTGCCAAAAAAAAGCAGTTTTCTATGCATTTCAGGGGTACTGTGGGGTTCTTTTTAACCCCCAATTTTTTTATTGGCTGTGCCAAAAAAAAGCAGTTTTCTATGCATTTCAGGGGTACTGTGGGGTTTTTTGAACCCCCAATTTTTTTATTGGCTATGCCAAAAAAAAGCAGTTTTCTATGCATTTCAAGGGTACTGTGGGGTTTTTTGAACCCCCAATTTTTTTATTGGCTGTGCCAAAAAAAAGCAGTTTTCTATGCATTTCAGGGGTACTGTGGGGTTTTTTGAACCCCCAATTTTTTTGACCTTTCTAGCGATTTGACCTTTGACCTTTTGACCTTTGACCTTTTGACCTTTGACCTTTTGACCTTTGACCTTTCTAGCGTTTTGGCCAAAAAAAAGCAGTTTTCTATGCATTTCAGGGGTACTGTGGGGTTTTTTTTTATTTTTTTTATTGGCTGTGCCAAAAAAAAGCAGTTTTCTATGCATTTCAGGGGTACTGTGGGGTTTTTTGAACCTCCAATTTTTTTATTGGCTGTGCCAAAAAAAAGCAGTTTTCTATGCATTTCAGGGGTACTGTGGGGTTTTTTTATTTTTTTATTGGCTGTGCCAAAAAAAAGCAGTTTTCTATGCATTTCAGGGGTACTGTGGGGTTTTTTGAACCCCCAATTTTTTTATTGGCTGTGCCAAAAAAAAGCAGTTTTCTATGCATTTCAGGGGTACTGTGGGGTTTTTTGAACCCCCAATTCTTTTATTGGCTGTGCCAAAAAAAAGCAGTTTTCTATGCATTTCAGGGGTACTGTGGGGTTTTTGAACCCCCAATTTTTTTGACCTTTCTAGCGATTTGACCTTTGACCTTTTGACCTTTGACCTTTTGACCTTTGACCTTTCTAGCATTTTGGCCAAAAAAGCAGTTTTCTATGCATTTCAGGGGTTTTGACCTTTGACCTTTCTAGTGTTTTGACCTTTGACCTTTCTAGCGATGAAAAAAGCGCATCGTGGCATTTTGACCTTTCTTGCGATTTGACCTTTGACCTTTTGACCTTTGACCTTTTGACCTTTGACCTTTCTAGCGTTTTGACCTTTGACGTTTTCATTTTTGACCTTTCTAGCGATTTGACCTTTGACCTTTTGACCTTTGACCTTTGACCTTTTGACCTTTGACCTTTCTAGCGTTTTGGCCAAAAAAAAGCAGTTTTCTATGCATTTCAGGGGTACTGTGGGGTTTTTTGATTTTTTTTTTATTGGCTGTGCCAAAAAAAAGCAGTTTTCTATGCATTTCAGGGGTACTGTGGGGTTTTTTGAACCCCCAATTTTTTTATTGGCTGTGCCAAAAAAAGCAGTTTTCTATGCATTTCAGGGGTTTTGACCTTTGACCTTTCTAGTGTTTTGACCTTTGACCTTTCTAGCGATGAAAAAAGCGCATCGTGGCATTTTGACCTTTCTAGCGATTTGACCTTTGACCTTTTGACCTTTGACCTTTTGACCTTTGCCCTTTCTAGCGTTTTGACCTTTGACGTTTTGATTTTTGACCTTTCTAGCGATTTGACTTTTGACCTTTTACCTTTTGACCTTTGACCTTTTGACCTTTGACCTTTCTAGCGTTTTGGCCAAAAAAAAGCAGTTTTCTATGCATTTCAGGGGTACTGTGGGGTTTTTTTAACCCCCAATTATTTTATTGGCTGTGCCAAAAAAAAGCAGTTTTCTATGCATTTCAGGGGTACTGTGGGGTTTTTTGAACCCCCAATTTTTTTATTGGCTGTGCCAAAAAAAAGCAGTTTTCTATGCATTTCAGGGGTACTGTGGGGTTTTTTGAACCCCCAATTTTTTTGACCTTTCTAGCGATTTGACCTTTTGACCTTTGACCTTTGACCTTTTCACCTTTTACCTTTCTAGCGTTTTGGCCAAAAAAAAGCAGTTTTCTATGCATTTCAGGGGTACTGTGGGGTTTTTTTATTTTTTTATTGGCTGTGCCAAAAAAAAGCAGTTTTCTATGCATTTCAGGGGTACTGTGGGGTTTTTTGAACGCCCAATCTTTTTTATTGGCTGTGCCAAAAAAAAGCAGTTTTCTATGCATTTCAGGGGTACTGTGGGGTTTTTTGAACCCCCAATTTTTTTATTGACTGTGCCAAAAAAATGCAGTTTTCTATGCATTTCAGGGGTACTGTGGGGTTTTTTTAACCCCCAATTTTTGTATTGGCTGTGCCAAAAAAAAGCAGTTTTCTATGCATTTCAGGGGTACTGTGGGGTTCTTTTTAACCCCCAATTTTTTTATTGGCTGTGCCAAAAAAAAGCAGTTTTCTATGCATTTCAGGGGTACTGTGGGGTTTTTTGAACCCCCAATTTTTTTATTGGCTTTGCCAAAAAAAAGCAGTTTTCTATGCATTTCAAGGGTACTGTGGGGTTTTTTGAACCCCCAATTTTTTTATTGGCTGTGCCAAAAAAAAGCAGTTTTCTATGCATTTCAGGGGTACTGTGGGGTTTTTTGAACCCCCAATTTTTTTGACCTTTCTAGCGATTTGACCTTTGACCTTTTGACCTTTGACCTTTTGACCTTTGACCTTTTGACCTTTGACCTTTCTAGCGTTTTGGCCAAAAAAAAGCAGTTTTCTATGCATTTCAGGGGTACTGTGGGGTTTTTTTTTATTTTTTTTATTGGCTGTGCCAAAAAAAAGCAGTTTTCTATGCATTTCAGGGGTACTGTGGGGTTTTTTGAACCCCCAATTTTTGTATTGGCTGTGCCAAAAAAAAGCAGTTTTCTATGCATTTCAGGGGTACTGTGGGGTTTTTTTAACCCCCAATTTTTTTATTGGCTGTGCCAAAAAAAAGCAGTTTTCTATGCATTTCAGGGGTACTGTGGGGTTTTTTGAACCTCCAATTTTTTTATTGGCTGTGCCAAAAAAAAGCAGTTTTCTATGCATTTCAGGGGTACTGTGGGGTTTTTTGAACCCCCAATTTTAAAAAACAGTTTTCTATGCATTTCAGGGGTACTGTGGGGTTTTTTGAACCCCCAATTTTTTTGACCTTTCTAGCGATTTGACCTTTGACCTTTTGACCTTTTGACCTTTTGACCTTTTGACCTTTGACCTTTGACCTTTCTAGCGTTTTGGCCAAAAAAAAAAGCAGTTTTCTATGCATTTCAGGGGTACTGTGGGGTTTTTTGATTTTTTTATTGGCTGTGCCAAAAAAAAGCAGTTTTCTATGCATTTCAGGGGTACTGTGGGGTTTTTTGAACCCCCAATTTTTTTATTGGCTGTGCCAAAAAAAAGCAGTTTTCTATGCATTTCAGGGGTACTGTGGGGTTTTTTGAACCCCCAATTTTTTTATTGGCTGTGCCAAAAAAAAGCAGTTTTCTATGCATTTCAGGGGTACTGTGGGGTTTTTTGAACCCCCAATTTTTTTATTGGCTGTGCCAAAAAAAAGCAGTTTTCTATGCATTTCAGGGGTACTGTGGGGTTTTTTGAACCCCCAATTTTTTTATTGGCTGTGCCAAAAAAAAGCAGTTTTCTATGCATTTCAGGGGTACTGTGGGTTTTTTTGAACCCCCAACTTTTTTTATTGGCTGTGCCAAAAAAAAACAGTTTTCTATGCATTTCAGGGGTACTGTGGGGTTTTTTGAACCCCCAATTTTTTTGACCTTTCTAGCGATTTGACCTTTGACCTTTTGACCTTTGACCTTTTGACCTTTGACCTTTCTAGCGTTTTGGCCCAAAAAAAGCAGTTTTCTATGCATTTCAGGGGTACTGTGGGGTTTTTTGAACCCCCAATTTTTTTATTGGCTGTGCCAAAAAAAAGCAGTTTTCTATGCATTTCAGGGGTACTGTGGGGTTTTTTGAACCCCCAATTTTTTTATTGGCTGTGCCAAAAAAAAGCAGTTTTCTATGCATTTCAGGGGTACTGTGGGGTTTTTTGAACCCCCAATTTTTTTATTGGCTGTGCCAAAAAAAAGCAGTTTTCTATGCATTTCAGGGGTACTGTGGGGTTTTTTGAACCCCCAATTTTTTTATTGGCTGTGCCAAAAAAAAGCAGTTTTCTATGCATTTCAGGGGTACTGTGGGGTTTTTTGAACCCCCAATTTTTTGACCTTTCTAGCGATTTGACCTTTGACCTTTTGACCTTTGACCTTTTGACCTTTGACCTTTCTAGCGTTTTGGCCAAAAAAAGCAGTTTTCTATGCATTTCAGGGGTACTGTGGGGTTTTTTTATTTTTTTATTGGCTGTGCCAAAAAAAAGCAGTTTTCTATGCATTTCAGGGGTACTGTGGGGTTTTTTGAACCCCCAATTTTTTTATTGGCTGTGCCAAAAAAAAGCAGTTTTCTATGCATTTCAGGGGTACTGTGGGGTTTTTTGAACCCCCAATTTTTTTATTGGCTGTGCCAAAAAAAAGCAGTTTTCTATGCATTTCAGGGGTACTGTGGGGTTTTTTTGAACCCCCAATTTTTTTATTGGCTGTGCCAAAAAAAGCAGTTTTCTATGCATTTCAGGGGTTTTGACCTTTGACCTTTCTAGCGATTTGACCTTTGACCTTTTGACCTTTGACCTTTCTAGCATTTTGACCTTTGACATTTTGATTTTTGACCTTTCTAGCGATTTGACCTTTGACCTTTTGACCTTTTACCTTTTGACCTTTGACCTTTCTAGCGTTTTGGCCAAAAAAAAGCAGTTTTCTATGCATTTCAGGGGTACTGTGGGGTTTTTTTATTTTTTTATTGGCTGTGCCAAAAAAAAGCAGTTTTCTATGCATTTCAGGGGTACTGTGGGGTTTTTTGAACCCCCAATTTTTGTATTGGCTGTGCCAAAAAAAAGCAGTTTTCTATGCATTTCAGGGGTACTGTGGGGTTTTTTTAACCCCCAATTATTTTATTGGCTGTGCCAAAAAAAAGCAGTTTTCTATGCATTGCAGGGGTACTGTGGGGTTTTTTGAACCCCCAATTTTTTTATTGGCTGTGCCAAAAAAAAGCAGTTTTCTATGCATTTCAGGGGTACTGTGGGGTTTTTTGAACCCCCAATTTTTTTGACCTTTCTAGCGATTTGACCTTTTGACCTTTGACCTTTGACCTTTTCACCTTTTACCTTTCTAGCGTTTTGGCCAAAAAAAAAGCAGTTTTCTATGCATTTCAGGGGTACTGTGGGGTTTTTTTATTTTTTTATTGGCTGTGCCAAAAAAAAGCAGTTTTCTATGCATTTCAGGGGTACTGTGGGGTTTTTTGAACCCCCAATCTTTTTTATTGGCTGTGCCAAAAAAAAGCAGTTTTCTATGCATTTCAGGGGTACTGTGGGGTTTTTTGAACCCCCAATTTTTTTATTGGCTGTGCCAAAAAAATGCAGTTTTCTATGCATTTCAGGGGTACTGTGGGTTTTTTTTAACCCCCAATTTTTGTATTGGCTGTGCCAAAAAAAAGCAGTTTTCTATGCATTTCAGGGGTACTGTGGGGTTTTTTTATTTTTTTATTGGCTGTGCCAAAAAAAAGCAGTTTTCTATGCATTTCAGGGGTACTGTGGGGTTTTTTGAACCCCCAATTTTTTTATTGGCTGTGCCAAAAAAAAGCAGTTTTCTATGCATTTCAGGGGTACTGTGGGGTTTTTTGAACCCCCAATCTTTTTTATTGGCTGTGCCAAAAAAAAGCAGTTTTCTATGCATTTCAGGGGTACTGTGGGGTTTTTTGAACCCCCAATTTTTTTATTGGCTGTGCCAAAAAAATGCAGTTTTCTATGCATTTCAGGGGTACTGTGGGTTTTTTTTAACCCCCAATTTTTGTATTGGCTGTGCCAAAAAAAAGCAGTTTTCTATGCATTTCAGGGGTACTGTGGGGTTTTTTTATTTTTTTATTGGCTGTGCCAAAAAAAAGCAGTTTTCTATGCATTTCAGGGGTACTGTGGGGTTTTTTGAACCCCCAATTTTTTTATTGGCTGTGCCAAAAAAAAGCAGTTTTCTATGCATTTCAGGGGTACTGTGGGGTTTTTTGAACCCCCAATTTTTGTATTGGCTGTGCCAAAAAAAAGCAGTTTTCTATGCATTTCAGGGGTACTGTGGGGTTTTTTGAACCCCCAATTTTTGTATTGGCTGTGCCAAAAAAAAGCAGTTTTCTATGCATTTCAGGGGTACTGTGGGGTTTTTTTAACCCCCAATTATTTTATTGGCTGTGCCAAAAAAAAGCAGTTTTCTATGCATTTCAGGGGTACTGTGGGGTTTTTTGAACCCCCAATTTTTTTATTGGCTGTGCCAAAAAAAAGCAGTTTTCTATGCATTTCAGGGGTACTGTGGGGTTTTTTGAACCCCCAATTTTTTTGACCTTTCTAGCGATTTGACCTTTTGACCTTTGACCTTTGACCTTTTCACCTTTTACCTTTCTAGCATTTTGGCCAAAAAAAAAGCAGTTTTCTATGCATTTCAGGGGTACTGTGGGGTTTTTTTATTTTTTTATTGGCTGTGCCAAAAAAAAGCAGTTTTCTATGCATTTCAGGGGTACTGTGGGGTTTTTTGAACCCCCAATCTTTTTTATTGGCTGTGCCAAAAAAAAGCAGTTTTCTATGCATTTCAGGGGTACTGTGGGGTTTTTTGAACCCCCAATTTTTTTATTGGCTGTGCCAAAAAAATGCAGTTTTCTATGCATTTCAGGGGTACTGTGGGGTTTTTTTAACCCCCAATTTTTGTATTGGCTGTGCCAAAAAAAAGCAGTTTTCTATGCATTTCAGGGGTACTGTGGGGTTCTTTTTAACCCCCAATTTTTTTATTGGCTTTGCCAAAAAAAAGCAGTTTTCTATGCATTTCAGGGGTACTGTGGGGTTTTTTGAACCCCCAATTTTTTTATTGGCTGTGCCAAAAAAAAGCAGTTTTCTATGCATTTCAAGGGTACTGTGGGGTTTTTTGAACCCCCAATTTTTTTGACCTTTCTAGCGATTTGACCTTTGACCTTTTGACCTTTGACCTTTTGACCTTTGACCTTTTGACCTTTGACCTTTCTAGCGTTTTGGCCAAAAAAAGCAGTTTTCTATGCATTTCAGGGGTACTGTGGGGTTTTTTTTTATTTTTTTTATTGGCTGTGCCAAAAAAAAGCAGTTTTCTATGCATTTCAGGGGTACTGTGGGGTTTTTTGAACCCCCAATTTTTGTATTGGCTGTGCCAAAAAAAAGCAGTTTTCTATGCATTTCAGGGGTACTGTGGGGTTTTTTTAACCCCCAATTTTTTTATTGGCTGTGCCAAAAAAAAGCAGTTTTCTATGCATTTCAGGGGTACTGTGGGGTTTTTTGAACCTCCAATTTTTTTATTGGCTGTGCCAAAAGAAAGCAGTTTTCTATGCATTTCAGGGGTACTGTGGGGTTTTTTGAACCCCCAATTTTTTTATTGGCTGTGCCAAAAAAAAGCAGTTTTCTATGCATTTCAGGGGTACTGTGGGGTTTTTTGAACCCCCAATTTTTTTGACCTTTCTAGCGATTTGACCTTTGACCTTTTGACCTTTTGACCTTTTGACCTTTGACCTTTCTAGCGTTTTGGCCAAAAAAAAAAGCAGTTTTCTATGCATTTCAGGGGTACTGTGGGGTTTTTTGATTTTTTTATTGGCTGTGCCAAAAAAAAGCAGTTTTCTATGCATTTCAGGGGTACTGTGGGGTTTTTTGAACCCCCAATTTTTTTGACCTTTCTAGCGATTTGACCTTTGACCTTTTGACCTTTTGACCTTTTGACCTTTGACCTTTGACCTTTCTAGCGTTTTGGCCAAAAAAAAAAGCAGTTTTCTATGCATTTCAGGGGTACTGTGGGGTTTTTTGATTTTTTTTATTGGCTGTGCCAAAAAAAAGCAGTTTTCTATGCATTTCAGGGGTTTTGACCTTTGACCTTTCTAGCGATTTGACCTTTGACCTTTTGACCTTTGACCTTTCTAGCATTTTGACCTTTGACATTTTGATTTTTGACCTTTCTAGCGATTTGACCTTTGACCTTTTGACCTTTTACCTTTTGACCTTTGACCTTTCTAGCGTTTTGGCCAAAAAAAAGCAGTTTTCTATGCATTTCAGGGGTACTGTGGGGTTTTTTTATTTTTTTATTGGCTGTGCCAAAAAAAAGCAGTTTTCTATGCATTTCAGGGGTACTGTGGGGTTTTTTGAACCCCCAATTTTTGTATTGGCTGTGCCAAAAAAAAGCAGTTTTCTATGCATTTCAGGGGTACTGTGGGGTTTTTTTAACCCCCAATTATTTTATTGGCTGTGCCAAAAAAAAGCAGTTTTCTATGCATTTCAGGGGTACTGTGGGGTTTTTTGAACCCCCAATTTTTTTATTGGCTGTGCCAAAAAAAAGCAGTTTTCTATGCATTTCAGGGGTACTGTGGGGTTTTTTGAACCCCCAATTTTTTTGACCTTTCTAGCGATTTGACCTTTGACCTTTTGACCTTTGACCTTTGACCTTTTCACCTTTTACCTTTCTAGCGTTTTGGCCAAAAAAAAAGCAGTTTTCTATGCATTTCAGGGGTACTGTGGGTTTTTTTTATTTTTTTATTGGCTGTGCCAAAAAAAAGCAGTTTTCTATGCATTTCAGGGGTACTGTGGGGTTTTTTGAACCCCCAATCTTTTTTATTGGCTGTGCCAAAAAAAAGCAGTTTTCTATGCATTTCAGGGGTACTGTGGGGTTTTTTGAACCCCCAATTTTTTTATTGGCTGTGCCAAAAAAATGCAGTTTTCTATGCATTTCAGGGGTACTGTGGGGTTTTTTTAACCCCCAATTTTTGTATTGGCTGTGCCAAAAAAAAGCAGTTTTCTATGCATTTCAGGGGTACTGTGGGGTTCTTTTTAACCCCCAATTTTTTTATTGGCTGTGCCAAAAAAAAGCAGTTTTCTATGCATTTCAGGGGTACTGTGGGGTTCTTTTTAACCCCCAATTTTTTTATTGGCTGTGCCAAAAAAAAGCAGTTTTCTATGCATTTCAGGGGTACTGTGGGGTTTTTTGAACCCCCAATTTTTTTATTGGCTGTGCCAAAAAAAAGCAGTTTTCTATGCATTTCAAGGGTACTGTGGGGTTTTTTGAACCCCCAATTTTTTTATTGGCTGTGCCAAAAAAAAGCAGTTTTCTATGCATTTCAGGGGTACTGTGGGGTTTTTTGAACCCCCAATTTTTTTGACCTTTCTAGCGATTTGACCTTTGACCTTTTGACCTTTGACCTTTTGACCTTTGACCTTTTGACCTTTGACCTTTCTAGCGTTTTGGCCCAAAAAAAGCAGTTTTCTATGCATTTCAGGGGTACTGTGGGGGTTTTTTTTATTTTTTTTATTGGCTGTGCCAAAAAAAAGCAGTTTTCTATGCATTTCAGGGGTACTGTGGGGTTTTTTGAACCTCCAATTTTTTTATTGGCTGTGCCAAAAAAAAGCAGTTTTCTATGCATTTCAGGGGTACTGTGGGGTTTTTTGAACCTCCAATTTTTTTATTGGCTGTGCCAAAAAAAAGCAGTTTTCTATGCATTTCAGGGGTACTGTGGGGTTTTTTGAACCCCCAATTTTTTTATTGGCTGTGCCAAAAAAAAGCAGTTTTCTATGCATTTCAGGGGTACTGTGGGGTTTTTTGAACCTCCAATTTTTTTATTGGCTGTGCCAAAAAAAAGCAGTTTTCTATGCATTTCAGGGGTACTGTGGGGTTTTTTGAACCCCCAATTTTTTTATTGGCTGTGCCAAAAAAAAGCAGTTTTCTATGCATTTCAGGGGTACTGTGGGGTTTTTTGAACCCCCAATTTTTTTGACCTTTCTAGCGATTTGACCTTTGACCTTTTGACCTTTTGACCTTTTGACCTTTGACCTTTGACCTTTCTAGCGTTTTGGCCCAAAAAAAAAGCAGTTTTCTATGCATTTCAGGGGTACTGTGGGGTTTTTTGATTTTTTTATTGGCTGTGCCAAAAAAAAGCAGTTTTCTATGCATTTCAGGGGTACTGTGGGGTTTTTTGAACCCCCAATTTTTGTATTGGCTGTGCCAAAAAAAAGCAGTTTTCTATGCATTTCAGGGGTACTGTGGGGTTTTTTGAACCCCCAATTCTTTTATTGGCTGTGCCAAAAAAAAGCAGTTTTCTATGCATTTCAGGGGTACTGTGGGGTTTTTTGAACCCCCAATTTTTTTATTGGCTGTGCAAAAAAAAAGCAGTTTTCTATGCATTTCAGGGGTACTGTGGGGTTTTTGAACCCCCAATTTTTTTGACCTTTCTAGCGATTTGACCTTTGACCTTTTGACCTTTGACCTTTTGACCTTTGACCTTTCTAGCATTTTGGCCAAAAAAGCAGTTTTCTATGCATTTCAGGGGTTTTGACCTTTGACCTTTCTAGTGTTTTGACCTTTGACCTTTCTAGCGATGAAAAAAGCGCATCGTGGCATTTTGACCTTTCTTGCGATTTGACCTTTGACCTTTTGACCTTTGACCTTTTGACCTTTGACCTTTCTAGCGTTTTGACCTTTGACGTTTTCATTTTTGACCTTTCTAGCGATTTGACCTTTGACCTTTTGACCTTTGACCTTTCTAGCGTTTTGGCCAAAAAAAAGCAGTTTTCTATGCATTTCAGGGGTACTGTGGGGTTTTTTTATTGGCTGTGCCAAAAAAAAGCAGTTTTCTATGCATTTCAGGGGTACTGTGGGGTTTTTTGAACCCCCAATTTTTGTATTGGCTGTGCCAAAAAAAAGCAGTTTTCTATGCATTTCAGGGGTACTGTGGGGTTTTTTTAACCCCCAATTATTTTATTGGCTGTGCCAAAAAAAAGCAGTTTTCTATGCATTTCAGGGGTACTGTGGGGTTTTTTGAACCCCCAATTTTTTTATTGGCTGTGCCAAAAAAAAGCAGTTTTCTATGCATTTCAGGGGTACTGTGGGGTTTTTTGAACCCCCAATTTTTTTGACCTTTCTAGCGATTTGACCTTTGACCTTTTGACCTTTGACCTTTGACCTTTTCACCTTTTACCTTTCTAGCGTTTTGGCCAAAAAAAAAGCAGTTTTCTATGCATTTCAGGGGTACTGTGGGGTTTTTTTATTTTTTTATTGGCTGTGCCAAAAAAAAGCAGTTTTCTATGCATTTCAGGGGTACTGTGGGGTTTTTTGAACCCCCAATCTTTTTTATTGGCTGTGCCAAAAAAAAGCAGTTTTCTATGCATTTCAGGGGTACTGTGGGGTTTTTTGAACCCCCAATTTTTTTATTGGCTGTGCCAAAAAAATGCAGTTTTCTATGCATTTCAGGGGTACTGTGGGGTTTTTTTAACCCCCAATTTTTGTATTGGCTGTGCCAAAAAAAAGCAGTTTTCTATGCATTTCAGGGGTACTGTGGGGTTCTTTTTAACCCCCAATTTTTTTATTGGCTGTGCCAAAAAAAAGCAGTTTTCTATGCATTTCAGGGGTACTGTGGGGTTCTTTTTAACCCCCAATTTTTTTATTGGCTGTGCCAAAAAAAAGCAGTTTTCTATGCATTTCAGGGGTACTGTGGGGTTTTTTGAACCCCCAATTTTTTTATTGGCTGTGCCAAAAAAAAGCAGTTTTCTATGCATTTCAAGGGTACTGTGGGGTTTTTTGAACCCCCAATTTTTTTATTGGCTGTGCCAAAAAAAAGCAGTTTTCTATGCATTTCAGGGGTACTGTGGGGTTTTTTTATTTTTTTATTGGCTGTGCCAAAAAAAAGCAGTTTTCTATGCATTTCAGGGGTACTGTGGGGTTTTTTGAACCCCCAATCTTTTTTATTGGCTGTGCCAAAAAAAAGCAGTTTTCTATGCATTTCAGGGGTACTGTGGGGTTTTTTGAACCCCCAATTTTTTTATTGGCTGTGCCAAAAAAATGCAGTTTTCTATGCATTTCAGGGGTACTGTGGGGTTTTTTTAACCCCCAATTTTTGTATTGGCTGTGCCAAAAAAAAGCAGTTTTCTATGCATTTCAGGGGTACTGTGGGGTTCTTTTTAACCCCCAATTTTTTTATTGGCTGTGCCAAAAAAAAGCAGTTTTCTATGCATTTCAGGGGTACTGTGGGGTTCTTTTTAACCCCCAATTTTTTTATTGGCTGTGCCAAAAAAAAGCAGTTTTCTATGCATTTCAGGGGTACTGTGGGGTTTTTTGAACCCCCAATTTTTTTATTGGCTGTGCCAAAAAAAAGCAGTTTTCTATGCATTTCAAGGGTACTGTGGGGTTTTTTGAACCCCCAATTTTTTTATTGGCTGTGCCAAAAAAAAGCAGTTTTCTATGCATTTCAGGGGTACTGTGGGGTTTTTTGAACCCCCAATTTTTTTGACCTTTCTAGCGATTTGACCTTTGACCTTTTGACCTTTGACCTTTTGACCTTTGACCTTTTGACCTTTGACCTTTCTAGCGTTTTGGCCAAAAAAAAGCAGTTTTCTATGCATTTCAGGGGTACTGTGGGGTTTTTTTTTATTTTTTTTATTGGCTGTGCCAAAAAAAAGCAGTTTTCTATGCATTTCAGGGGTACTGTGGGGTTTTTTGAACCTCCAATTTTTTTATTGGCTGTGCCAAAAAAAAGCAGTTTTCTATGCATTTCAGGGGTACTGTGGGGTTTTTTGAACCTCCAATTTTTTTATTGGCTGTGCCAAAAAAAAGCAGTTTTCTATGCATTTCAGGGGTACTGTGGGGTTTTTTGAACCCCCAATTTTTTTATTGGCTGTGCCAAAAAAAAGCAGTTTTCTATGCATTTCAGGGGTACTGTGGGGTTTTTTGAACCCCCAATTTTTTTATTGGCTGTGCCAAAAAAAAGCAGTTTTCTATGCATTTCAGGGGTACTGTGGGGTTTTTTGAACCCCCAATTTTTTTATTGGCTGTGCCAAAAAAAAGCAGTTTTCTATGCATTTCAGGGGTACTGTGGGGTTTTTTGAACCCCCAATTTTTTTATTGGCTGTGCCAAAAAAAAGCAGTTTTCTATGCATTTCAGGGGTACTGTGGGGTTTTTTGAACCCCCAATTTTTTTGACCTTTCTAGCGATTTGACCTTTGACCTTTTGACCTTTTGACCTTTTGACCTTTGACCTTTGACCTTTCTAGCGTTTTGGCCAAAAAAAAAAGCAGTTTTCTATGCATTTCAGGGGTACTGTGGGGTTTTTTTATTTTTTTATTGGCTGTGCCAAAAAAAAGCAGTTTTCTATGCATTTCAGGGGTACTGTGGGGTTTTTTGAACCCCCAATTTTTTTATTGGCTGTGCCAAAAAAAAGCAGTTTTCTATGCATTTCAGGGGTACTGTGGGGTTTTTTGAACCCCCAATTCTTTTATTGGCTGTGCCAAAAAAAAGCAGTTTTCTATGCATTTCAGGGGTACTGTGGGGTTTTTTGAACCCCCAATTTTTTTATTGGCTGTGCAAAAAAAAAGCAGTTTTCTATGCATTTCAGGGGTACTGTGGGGTTTTTGAACCCCCAATTTTTTTGACCTTTCTAGCGATTTGACCTTTGACCTTTTGACCTTTGACCTTTTGACCTTTGACCTTTCTAGCATTTTGGCCAAAAAAGCAGTTTTCTATGCATTTCAGGGGTTTTGACCTTTGACCTTTCTAGTGTTTTGACCTTTGACCTTTCTAGCGATGAAAAAAGCGCATCGTGGCATTTTGACCTTTCTTGCGATTTGACCTTTGACCTTTTGACCTTTGACCTTTTGACCTTTGACCTTTCTAGCGTTTTGACCTTTGACGTTTTCATTTTTGACCTTTCTAGCGATTTGACCTTTGACCTTTTGACCTTTGACCTTTGACCTTTTGACCTTTGACCTTTCTAGCGTTTTGGCCAAAAAAAAGCAGTTTTCTATGCATTTCAGGGGTACTGTGGGGTTTTTTGATTTTTTTTTTTATTGGCTGTGCCAAAAAAAAGCAGTTTTCTATGCATTTCAGGGGTACTGTGGGGTTTTTTGAACCCCCAATTTTTTTATTGGCTGTGCCAAAAAAAGCAGTTTTCTATGCATTTCAGGGGTTTTGACCTTTGACCTTTCTAGTGTTTTGACCTTTGACCTTTCTAGCGATGAAAAAAGCGCATCGTGGCATTTTGACCTTTCTAGCGATTTGACCTTTGACCTTTTGACCTTTGACCTTTTGACCTTTGCCCTTTCTAGCGTTTTGACCTTTGACGTTTTGATTTTTGACCTTTCTAGCGATTTGACTTTTGACCTTTTACCTTTTGACCTTTGACCTTTTGACCTTTGACCTTTCTAGCGTTTTGGCCAAAAAAAAGCAGTTTTCTATGCATTTCAGGGGTACTGTGGGGTTTTTTTAACCCCCAATTATTTTATTGGCTGTGCCAAAAAAAAGCAGTTTTCTATGCATTTCAGGGGTACTGTGGGGTTTTTTGAACCCCCAATTTTTTTATTGGCTGTGCCAAAAAAAAGCAGTTTTCTATGCATTTCAGGGGTACTGTGGGGTTTTTTGAACCCCCAATTTTTTTGACCTTTCTAGCGATTTGACCTTTTGACCTTTGACCTTTGACCTTTTCACCTTTTACCTTTCTAGCGTTTTGGCCAAAAAAAAGCAGTTTTCTATGCATTTCAGGGGTACTGTGGGGTTTTTTTATTTTTTTATTGGCTGTGCCAAAAAAAAGCAGTTTTCTATGCATTTCAGGGGTACTGTGGGGTTTTTTGAACGCCCAATCTTTTTTATTGGCTGTGCCAAAAAAAAGCAGTTTTCTATGCATTTCAGGGGTACTGTGGGGTTTTTTGAACCCCCAATTTTTTTATTGACTGTGCCAAAAAAATGCAGTTTTCTATGCATTTCAGGGGTACTGTGGGGTTTTTTTAACCCCCAATTTTTGTATTGGCTGTGCCAGAAAAAAGCAGTTTTCTATGCATTTCAGGGGTACTGTGGGGTTCTTTTTAACCCCCAATTTTTTTATTGGCTGTGCCAAAAAAAAGCAGTTTTCTATGCATTTCAGGGGTACTGTGGGGTTTTTTGAACCCCCAATTTTTTTATTGGCTTTGCCAAAAAAAAGCAGTTTTCTATGCATTTCAAGGGTACTGTGGGGTTTTTTGAACCCCCAATTTTTTTGACCTTTCTAGCGATTTGACCTTTGACCTTTTGACCTTTGACCTTTTGACCTTTGACCTTTTGACCTTTGACCTTTCTAGCGTTTTGGCCAAAAAAAAGCAGTTTTCTATGCATTTCAGGGGTACTGTGGGGTTTTTTTTTATTTTTTTTATTGGCTGTGCCAAAAAAAAGCAGTTTTCTATGCATTTCAGGGGTACTGTGGGGTTTTTTGAACCCCCAATTTTTGTATTGGCTGTGCCAAAAAAAAGCAGTTTTCTATGCATTTCAGGGGTACTGTGGGGTTTTTTTAACCCCCAATTTTTTTATTGGCTGTGCCAAAAAAAAGCAGTTTTCTATGCATTTCAGGGGTACTGTGGGGTTTTTTGAACCTCCAATTTTTTTATTGGCTGTGCCAAAAAAAAGCAGTTTTCTATGCATTTCAGGGGTACTGTGGGGTTTTTTGAACCCCCAATTTTAAAAAACAGTTTTCTATGCATTTCAGGGGTACTGTGGGGTTTTTTGAACCCCCAATTTTTTTGACCTTTCTAGCGATTTGACCTTTGACCTTTTGACCTTTTGACCTTTTGACCTTTTGACCTTTGACCTTTGACCTTTCTAGCGTTTTGGCCAAAAAAAAAGCAGTTTTCTATGCATTTCAGGGGTACTGTGGGGTTTTTTGATTTTTTTATTGGCTGTGCCAAAAAAAAGCAGTTTTCTATGCATTTCAGGGGTACTGTGGGGTTTTTTGAACCCCCAATTTTTTTATTGGCTGTGCCAAAAAAAAGCAGTTTTCTATGCATTTCAGGGGTACTGTGGGGTTTTTTGAACCCCCAATTTTTTTATTGGCTGTGCCAAAAAAAAGCAGTTTTCTATGCATTTCAGGGGTACTGTGGGGTTTTTTGAACCCCCAATTTTTTTATTGGCTGTGCCAAAAAAAAGCAGTTTTCTATGCATTTCAGGGGTACTGTGGGGTTTTTTGAACCCCCAATTTTTTTATTGGCTGTGCCAAAAAAAAGCAGTTTTCTATGCATTTCAGGGGTACTGTGGGTTTTTTTGAACCCCCAACTTTTTTTATTGGCTGTGCCAAAAAAAAACAGTTTTCTATGCATTTCAGGGGTACTGTGGGGTTTTTTGAACCCCCAATTTTTTTGACCTTTCTAGCGATTTGACCTTTGACCTTTTGACCTTTGACCTTTTGACCTTTGACCTTTCTAGCGTTTTGGCCCAAAAAAAGCAGTTTTCTATGCATTTCAGGGGTACTGTGGGGTTTTTTGAACCCCCAATTTTTTTATTGGCTGTGCCAAAAAAAAGCAGTTTTCTATGCATTTCAGGGGTACTGTGGGGTTTTTTGAACCCCCAATTTTTTTATTGGCTGTGCCAAAAAAAAGCAGTTTTCTATGCATTTCAGGGGTACTGTGGGGTTTTTTGAACCCCCAATTTTTTTATTGGCTGTGCCAAAAAAAAGCAGTTTTCTATGCATTTCAGGGGTACTGTGGGGTTTTTTGAACCCCCAATTTTTTTATTGGCTGTGCCAAAAAAAAAGCAGTTTTCTATGCATTTCAGGGGTACTGTGGGGTTTTTTGAACCCCCAATTTTTTGACCTTTCTAGCGATTTGACCTTTGACCTTTTGACCTTTGACCTTTTGACCTTTGACCTTTCTAGCGTTTTGGCCAAAAAAAGCAGTTTTCTATGCATTTCAGGGGTACTGTGGGGTTTTTTTATTTTTTTATTGGCTGTGCCAAAAAAAAGCAGTTTTCTATGCATTTCAGGGGTACTGTGGGGTTTTTTGAACCCCCAATTTTTTTATTGGCTGTGCCAAAAAAAAGCAGTTTTCTATGCATTTCAGGGGTACTGTGGGGTTTTTTGAACCCCCAATTTTTTTATTGGCTGTGCCAAAAAAAAGCAGTTTTCTATGCATTTCAGGGGTACTGTGGGGTTTTTTTGAACCCCCAATTTTTTTATTGGCTGTGCCAAAAAAAGCAGTTTTCTATGCATTTCAGGGGTTTTGACCTTTGACCTTTCTAGCGATTTGACCTTTGACCTTTTGACCTTTGACCTTTCTAGCATTTTGACCTTTGACATTTTGATTTTTGACCTTTCTAGCGATTTGACCTTTGACCTTTTGACCTTTTACCTTTTGACCTTTGACCTTTCTAGCGTTTTGGCCAAAAAAAAGCAGTTTTCTATGCATTTCAGGGGTACTGTGGGGTTTTTTTATTTTTTTATTGGCTGTGCCAAAAAAAAGCAGTTTTCTATGCATTTCAGGGGTACTGTGGGGTTTTTTGAACCCCCAATTTTTGTATTGGCTGTGCCAAAAAAAAGCAGTTTTCTATGCATTTCAGGGGTACTGTGGGGTTTTTTTAACCCCCAATTATTTTATTGGCTGTGCCAAAAAAAAGCAGTTTTCTATGCATTGCAGGGGTACTGTGGGGTTTTTTGAACCCCCAATTTTTTTATTGGCTGTGCCAAAAAAAAGCAGTTTTCTATGCATTTCAGGGGTACTGTGGGGTTTTTTGAACCCCCAATTTTTTTGACCTTTCTAGCGATTTGACCTTTTGACCTTTGACCTTTGACCTTTTCACCTTTTACCTTTCTAGCGTTTTGGCCAAAAAAAAAGCAGTTTTCTATGCATTTCAGGGGTACTGTGGGGTTTTTTTATTTTTTTATTGGCTGTGCCAAAAAAAAGCAGTTTTCTATGCATTTCAGGGGTACTGTGGGGTTTTTTGAACCCCCAATCTTTTTTATTGGCTGTGCCAAAAAAAAGCAGTTTTCTATGCATTTCAGGGGTACTGTGGGGTTTTTTGAACCCCCAATTTTTTTATTGGCTGTGCCAAAAAAATGCAGTTTTCTATGCATTTCAGGGGTACTGTGGGTTTTTTTTAACCCCCAATTTTTGTATTGGCTGTGCCAAAAAAAAGCAGTTTTCTATGCATTTCAGGGGTACTGTGGGGTTTTTTTATTTTTTTATTGGCTGTGCCAAAAAAAAGCAGTTTTCTATGCATTTCAGGGGTACTGTGGGGTTTTTTGAACCCCCAATTTTTTTATTGGCTGTGCCAAAAAAAAGCAGTTTTCTATGCATTTCAGGGGTACTGTGGGGTTTTTTTGAACCCCCAATTTTTGTATTGGCTGTGCCAAAAAAAAGCAGTTTTCTATGCATTTCAGGGGTACTGTGGGGTTTTTTGAACCCCCAATTTTTGTATTGGCTGTGCCAAAAAAAAGCAGTTTTCTATGCATTTCAGGGGTACTGTGGGGTTTTTTTAACCCCCAATTATTTTATTGGCTGTGCCAAAAAAAAGCAGTTTTCTATGCATTTCAGGGGTACTGTGGGGTTTTTTGAACCCCCAATTTTTTTATTGGCTGTGCCAAAAAAAAGCAGTTTTCTATGCATTTCAGGGGTACTGTGGGGTTTTTTGAACCCCCAATTTTTTTGACCTTTCTAGCGATTTGACCTTTTGACCTTTGACCTTTGACCTTTTCACCTTTTACCTTTCTAGCGTTTTGGCCAAAAAAAAAGCAGTTTTCTATGCATTTCAGGGGTACTGTGGGGTTTTTTTATTTTTTTATTGGCTGTGCCAAAAAAAAGCAGTTTTCTATGCATTTCAGGGGTACTGTGGGGTTTTTTGAACCCCCAATCTTTTTTATTGGCTGTGCCAAAAAAAAGCAGTTTTCTATGCATTTCAGGGGTACTGTGGGGTTTTTTGAACCCCCAATTTTTTTATTGGCTGTGCCAAAAAAATGCAGTTTTCTATGCATTTCAGGGGTACTGTGGGGTTTTTTTAACCCCCAATTTTTGTATTGGCTGTGCCAAAAAAAAGCAGTTTTCTATGCATTTCAGGGGTACTGTGGGGTTCTTTTTAACCCCCAATTTTTTTATTGGCTGTGCCAAAAAAAAGCAGTTTTCTATGCATTTCAGGGGTACTGTGGGGTTTTTTGAACCCCCAATTTTTTTATTGGCTGTGCCAAAAAAAAGCAGTTTTCTATGCATTTCAAGGGTACTGTGGGGTTTTTTGAACCCCCAATTTTTTTGACCTTTCTAGCGATTTGACCTTTGACCTTTTGACCTTTGACCTTTTGACCTTTGACCTTTTGACCTTTGACCTTTCTAGCGTTTTGGCCAAAAAAAGCAGTTTTCTATGCATTTCAGGGGTACTGTGGGGGTTTTTTTTATTTTTTTTATTGGCTGTGCCAAAAAAAAGCAGTTTTCTATGCATTTCAGGGGTACTGTGGGGTTTTTTGAACCCCCAATTTTTGTATTGGCTGTGCCAAAAAAAAGCAGTTTTCTATGCATTTCAGGGGTACTGTGGGGTTTTTTTAACCCCCAATTTTTTTATTGGCTGTGCCAAAAAAAAGCAGTTTTCTATGCATTTCAGGGGTACTGTGGGGTTTTTTGAACCTCCAATTTTTTTATTGGCTGTGCCAAAAGAAAGCAGTTTTCTATGCATTTCAGGGGTACTGTGGGGTTTTTTGAACCCCCAATTTTTTTATTGGCTGTGCCAAAAAAAAGCAGTTTTCTATGCATTTCAGGGGTACTGTGGGGTTTTTTGAACCCCCAATTTTTTTGACCTTTCTAGCGATTTGACCTTTGACCTTTTGACCTTTTGACCTTTTGACCTTTGACCTTTCTAGCGTTTTGGCCAAAAAAAAAAGCAGTTTTCTATGCATTTCAGGGGTACTGTGGGGTTTTTTGATTTTTTTATTGGCTGTGCCAAAAAAAAGCAGTTTTCTATGCATTTCAGGGGTACTGTGGGGTTTTTTGAACCCCCAATTTTTTTGACCTTTCTAGCGATTTGACCTTTGACCTTTTGACCTTTTGACCTTTTGACCTTTGACCTTTGACCTTTCTAGCGTTTTGGCCAAAAAAAAAAGCAGTTTTCTATGCATTTCAGGGGTACTGTGGGGTTTTTTGATTTTTTTATTGGCTGTGCCAAAAAAAAGCAGTTTTCTATGCATTTCAGGGGTTTTGACCTTTGACCTTTCTAGCGATTTGACCTTTGACCTTTTGACCTTTGACCTTTCTAGCATTTTGACCTTTGACATTTTGATTTTTGACCTTTCTAGCGATTTGACCTTTGACCTTTTGACCTTTTACCTTTTGACCTTTGACCTTTCTAGCGTTTTGGCCAAAAAAAAGCAGTTTTCTATGCATTTCAGGGGTACTGTGGGGTTTTTTTATTTTTTTATTGGCTGTGCCAAAAAAAAGCAGTTTTCTATGCATTTCAGGGGTACTGTGGGGTTTTTTGAACCCCCAATTTTTGTATTGGCTGTGCCAAAAAAAAGCAGTTTTCTATGCATTTCAGGGGTACTGTGGGGTTTTTTTAACCCCCAATTATTTTATTGGCTGTGCCAAAAAAAAGCAGTTTTCTATGCATTTCAGGGGTACTGTGGGGTTTTTTGAACCCCCAATTTTTTTATTGGCTGTGCCAAAAAAAGCAGTTTTCTATGCATTTCAGGGGTACTGTGGGGTTTTTTGAACCCCCAATTTTTTTGACCTTTCTAGCGATTTGACCTTTGACCTTTTGACCTTTGACCTTTGACCTTTTCACCTTTTACCTTTCTAGCGTTTTGGCCAAAAAAAAAGCAGTTTTCTATGCATTTCAGGGGTACTGTGGGGTTTTTTTATTTTTTTATTGGCTGTGCCAAAAAAAAGCAGTTTTCTATGCATTTCAGGGGTACTGTGGGGTTTTTTGAACCCCCAATTTTTTTATTGGCTGTGCCAAAAAAAAAGCAGTTTTCTATGCATTTCAGGGGTACTGTGGGGTTTTTTGAACCCCCAATTTTTTGACCTTTCTAGCGATTTGACCTTTGACCTTTTGACCTTTGACCTTTTGACCTTTGACCTTTCTAGCGTTTTGGCCAAAAAAAGCAGTTTTCTATGCATTTCAGGGGTACTGTGGGGTTTTTTTATTTTTTTATTGGCTGTGCCAAAAAAAAGCAGTTTTCTATGCATTTCAGGGGTACTGTGGGTTTTTTTGAACCCCCAATTTTTTTATTGGCTGTGCCAAAAAAAAGCAGTTTTCTATGCATTTCAGGGGTACTGTGGGGTTTTTTGAACCCCCAATTTTTTTATTGGCTGTGCCAAAAAAAAGCAGTTTTCTATGCATTTCAGGGGTACTGTGGGGTTTTTTTGAACCCCCAATTTTTTTATTGGCTGTGCCAAAAAAAGCAGTTTTCTATGCATTTCAGGGGTTTTGACCTTTGACCTTTCTAGCGATTTGACCTTTGACCTTTTGACCTTTGACCTTTCTAGCATTTTGACCTTTGACATTTTGATTTTTGACCTTTCTAGCGATTTGACCTTTGACCTTTTGACCTTTTACCTTTTGACCTTTGACCTTTCTAGCGTTTTGGCCAAAAAAAAGCAGTTTTCTATGCATTTCAGGGGTACTGTGGGGTTTTTTTATTTTTTTATTGGCTGTGCCAAAAAAAAGCAGTTTTCTATGCATTTCAGGGGTACTGTGGGGTTTTTTGAACCCCCAATTTTTGTATTGGCTGTGCCAAAAAAAAGCAGTTTTCTATGCATTTCAGGGGTACTGTGGGTTTTTTTTAACCCCCAATTATTTTATTGGCTGTGCCAAAAAAAAGCAGTTTTCTATGCATTGCAGGGGTACTGTGGGGTTTTTTGAACCCCCAATTTTTTTATTGGCTGTGCCAAAAAAAAGCAGTTTTCTATGCATTTCAGGGGTACTGTGGGGTTTTTTGAACCCCCAATTTTTTTGACCTTTCTAGCGATTTGACCTTTTGACCTTTGACCTTTGACCTTTTCACCTTTTACCTTTCTAGCGTTTTGGCCAAAAAAAAAGCAGTTTTCTATGCATTTCAGGGGTACTGTGGGGTTTTTTTATTTTTTTATTGGCTGTGCCAAAAAAAAGCAGTTTTCTATGCATTTCAGGGGTACTGTGGGGTTTTTTGAACCCCCAATCTTTTTTATTGGCTGTGCCAAAAAAAAGCAGTTTTCTATGCATTTCAGGGGTACTGTGGGGTTTTTTGAACCCCCAATTTTTTTATTGGCTGTGCCAAAAAAATGCAGTTTTCTATGCATTTCAGGGGTACTGTGGGTTTTTTTTAACCCCCAATTTTTGTATTGGCTGTGCCAAAAAAAAGCAGTTTTCTATGCATTTCAGGGGTACTGTGGGGTTTTTTTATTTTTTTATTGGCTGTGCCAAAAAAAAGCAGTTTTCTATGCATTTCAGGGGTACTGTGGGGTTTTTTGAACCCCCAATTTTTTTATTGGCTGTGCCAAAAAAAAGCAGTTTTCTATGCATTTCAGGGGTACTGTGGGGTTTTTTGAACCCCCAATTTTTGTATTGGCTGTGCCAAAAAAAAGCAGTTTTCTATGCATTTCAGGGGTACTGTGGGGTTTTTTGAACCCCCAATTTTTGTATTGGCTGTGCCAAAAAAAAGCAGTTTTCTATGCATTTCAGGGGTACTGTGGGGTTTTTTTAACCCCCAATTATTTTATTGGCTGTGCCAAAAAAAAGCAGTTTTCTATGCATTTCAGGGGTACTGTGGGGTTTTTTGAACCCCCAATTTTTTTATTGGCTGTGCCAAAAAAAAGCAGTTTTCTATGCATTTCAGGGGTACTGTGGGGTTTTTTGAACCCCCAATTTTTTTGACCTTTCTAGCGATTTGACCTTTTGACCTTTGACCTTTGACCTTTTCACCTTTTACCTTTCTAGCGTTTTGGCCAAAAAAAAAGCAGTTTTCTATGCATTTCAGGGGTACTGTGGGGTTTTTTTATTTTTTTATTGGCTGTGCCAAAAAAAAGCAGTTTTCTATGCATTTCAGGGGTACTGTGGGGTTTTTTGAACCCCCAATCTTTTTTATTGGCTGTGCCAAAAAAAAGCAGTTTTCTATGCATTTCAGGGGTACTGTGGGGTTTTTTGAACCCCCAATTTTTTTATTGGCTGTGCCAAAAAAATGCAGTTTTCTATGCATTTCAGGGGTACTGTGGGGTTTTTTTAACCCCCAATTTTTGTATTGGCTGTGCCAAAAAAAAGCAGTTTTCTATGCATTTCAGGGGTACTGTGGGGTTCTTTTTAACCCCCAATTTTTTTATTGGCTGTGCCAAAAAAAAGCAGTTTTCTATGCATTTCAGGGGTACTGTGGGGTTTTTTGAACCCCCAATTTTTTTATTGGCTGTGCCAAAAAAAAGCAGTTTTCTATGCATTTCAAGGGTACTGTGGGGTTTTTTGAACCCCCAATTTTTTTGACCTTTCTAGCGATTTGACCTTTGACCTTTTGACCTTTGACCTTTTGACCTTTGACCTTTTGACCTTTGACCTTTCTAGCGTTTTGGCCAAAAAAAGCAGTTTTCTATGCATTTCAGGGGTACTGTGGGGGGTTTTTTTATTTTTTTTATTGGCTGTGCCAAAAAAAAGCAGTTTTCTATGCATTTCAGGGGTACTGTGGGGTTTTTTGAACCCCCAATTTTTGTATTGGCTGTGCCAAAAAAAAGCAGTTTTCTATGCATTTCAGGGGTACTGTGGGGTTTTTTTAACCCCCAATTTTTTTATTGGCTGTGCCAAAAAAAAGCAGTTTTCTATGCATTTCAGGGGTACTGTGGGGTTTTTTGAACCTCCAATTTTTTTATTGGCTGTGCCAAAAAAAAGCAGTTTTCTATGCATTTCAAGGGTACTGTGGGGTTTTTTGAACCCCCAATTTTTTTGACCTTTCTAGCGATTTGACCTTTGACCTTTTGACCTTTGACCTTTTGACCTTTGACCTTTTGACCTTTGACCTTTCTAGCGTTTTGGCCAAAAAAAGCAGTTTTCTATGCATTTCAGGGGTACTGTGGGGGTTTTTTTTATTTTTTTTATTGGCTGTGCCAAAAAAAAGCAGTTTTCTATGCATTTCAGGGGTACTGTGGGGTTTTTTGAACCCCCAATTTTTGTATTGGCTGTGCCAAAAAAAAGCAGTTTTCTATGCATTTCAGGGGTACTGTGGGGTTTTTTTAACCCCCAATTTTTTTATTGGCTGTGCCAAAAAAAAGCAGTTTTCTATGCATTTCAGGGGTACTGTGGGGTTTTTTGAACCTCCAATTTTTTTATTGGCTGTGCCAAAAGAAAGCAGTTTTCTATGCATTTCAGGGGTACTGTGGGGTTTTTTGAACCCCCAATTTTTTTATTGGCTGTGCCAAAAAAAAGCAGTTTTCTATGCATTCCAGGGGTACTGTGGGGTTTTTTGAACCCCCAATTTTTTTGACCTTTCTAGCGATTTGACCTTTGACCTTTTGACCTTTTGACCTTTTGACCTTTGACCTTTCTAGCGTTTTGGCCAAAAAAAAAGGCAGTTTTCTATGCATTTCAGGGGTACTGTGGGGTTTTTTGATTTTTTTATTGGCTGTGCCAAAAAAAAGCAGTTTTCTATGCATTTCAGGGGTACTGTGGGGTTTTTTGAACCCCCAATTTTTTTGACCTTTCTAGCGATTTGACCTTTGACCTTTTGACCTTTTGACCTTTTGACCTTTGACCTTTGACCTTTCTAGCGTTTTGGCCAAAAAAAAAAGCAGTTTTCTATGCATTTCAGGGGTACTGTGGGGTTTTTTGATTTTTTTATTGGCTGTGCCAAAAAAAAGCAGTTTTCTATGCATTTCAGGGGTTTTGACCTTTGACCTTTCTAGCGATTTGACCTTTGACCTTTTGACCTTTGACCTTTCTAGCATTTTGACCTTTGACATTTTGATTTTTGACCTTTCTAGCGATTTGACCTTTGACCTTTTGACCTTTTACCTTTTGACCTTTGACCTTTCTAGCGTTTTGGCCAAAAAAAAGCAGTTTTCTATGCATTTCAGGGGTACTGTGGGGTTTTTTTATTTTTTTATTGGCTGTGCCAAAAAAAAGCAGTTTTCTATGCATTTCAGGGGTACTGTGGGGTTTTTTGAACCCCCAATTTTTGTATTGGCTGTGCCAAAAAAAAGCAGTTTTCTATGCATTTCAGGGGTACTGTGGGGTTTTTTTAACCCCCAATTATTTTATTGGCTGTGCCAAAAAAAAGCAGTTTTCTATGCATTTCAGGGGTACTGTGGGGTTTTTTGAACCCCCAATTTTTTTATTGGCTGTGCCAAAAAAAGCAGTTTTCTATGCATTTCAGGGGTACTGTGGGGTTTTTTGAACCCCCAATTTTTTTGACCTTTCTAGCGATTTGACCTTTGACCTTTTGACCTTTGACCTTTGACCTTTTCACCTTTTACCTTTCTAGCGTTTTGGCCAAAAAAAAAGCAGTTTTCTATGCATTTCAGGGGTACTGTGGGGTTTTTTTATTTTTTTATTGGCTGTGCCAAAAAAAAGCAGTTTTCTATGCATTTCAGGGGTACTGTGGGGTTTTTTGAACCCCCAATCTTTTTTATTGGCTGTGCCAAAAAAAAGCAGTTTTCTATGCATTTCAGGGGTACTGTGGGGTTTTTTGAACCCCCAATTTTTTTATTGGCTGTGCCAAAAAAATGCAGTTTTCTATGCATTTCAGGGGTACTGTGGGGTTTTTTTAACCCCCAATTTTTGTATTGGCTGTGCCAAAAAAAAGCAGTTTTCTATGCATTTCAGGGGTACTGTGGGGTTCTTTTTAACCCCCAATTTTTTTATTGGCTGTGCCAAAAAAAAGCAGTTTTCTATGCATTTCAGGGGTACTGTGGGGTTCTTTTTAACCCCCAATTTTTTTATTGGCTGTGCCAAAAAAAAGCAGTTTTCTATGCATTTCAGGGGTACTGTGGGGTTTTTTGAACCCCCAATTTTTTTATTGGCTGTGCCAAAAAAAAGCAGTTTTCTATGCATTTCAAGGGTACTGTGGGGTTTTTTGAACCCCCAATTTTTTTATTGGCTGTGCCAAAAAAAAGCAGTTTTCTATGCATTTCAGGGGTACTGTGGGGTTTTTTGAACCCCCAATTTTTTTGACCTTTCTAGCGATTTGACCTTTGACCTTTTGACCTTTGACCTTTTGACCTTTGACCTTTTGACCTTTGACCTTTCTAGCGTTTTGGCCCAAAAAAAGCAGTTTTCTATGCATTTCAGGGGTACTGTGGGGTTTTTTTTTATTTTTTTTATTGGCTGTGCCAAAAAAAAGCAGTTTTCTATGCATTTCAGGGGTACTGTGGGGTTTTTTTAACCTCCAATTTTTTTATTGGCTGTGCCAAAAAAAAGCAGTTTTCTATGCATTTCAGGGGTACTGTGGGGTTTTTTGAACCTCCAATTTTTTTATTGGCTGTGCCAAAAAAAAGCAGTTTTCTATGCATTTCAGGGGTACTGTGGGGTTTTTTGAACCCCCAATTTTTTTATTGGCTGTGCCAAAAAAAAGCAGTTTTCTATGCATTTCAGGGGTACTGTGGGGTTTTTTGAACCTCCAATTTTTTTATTGGCTGTGCCAAAAAAAAGCAGTTTTCTATGCATTTCAGGGGTACTGTGGGGTTTTTTGAACCCCCAATTTTTGTATTGGCTGTGCCAAAAAAAAGCAGTTTTCTATGCATTTCAGGGGTACTGTGGGGTTTTTTGAACCCCCAATTTTTTTGACCTTTCTAGCGATTTGACCTTTGACCTTTTGACCTTTTGACCTTTTGACCTTTGACCTTTGACCTTTCTAGCGTTTTGGCCAAAAAAAAAAGCAGTTTTCTATGCATTTCAGGGGTACTGTGGGGTTTTTTGATTTTTTTATTGGCTGTGCCAAAAAAAAGCAGTTTTCTATGCATTTCAGGGGTACTGTGGGGTTTTTTGAACCCCCAATTTTTTTATTGGCTGTGCCAAAAAAAAGCAGTTTTCTATGCATTTCAGGGGTACTGTGGGGTTTTTTGAACCCCCAATTCTTTTATTGGCTGTGCCAAAAAAAAGCAGTTTTCTATGCATTTCAGGGGTACTGTGGGGTTTTTTGAACCCCCAATTTTTTTATTGGCTGTGCAAAAAAAAAGCAGTTTTCTATGCATTTCAGGGGTACTGTGGGGTTTTTGAACCCCCAATTTTTTTGACCTTTCTAGCGATTTGACCTTTGACCTTTTGACCTTTGACCTTTTGACCTTTGACCTTTCTAGCATTTTGGCCAAAAAAGCAGTTTTCTATGCATTTCAGGGGTTTTGACCTTTGACCTTTCTAGTGTTTTGACCTTTGACCTTTCTAGCGATGAAAAAAGCGCATCGTGGCATTTTGACCTTTCTTGCAATTTGACCTTTGACCTTTTGACCTTTGACCTTTTGACCTTTGACCTTTCTAGCGTTTTGACCTTTGACGTTTTCATTTTTGACCTTTCTAGCGATTTGACCTTTGACCTTTTGACCTTTGACCTTTGACCTTTTGACCTTTGACCTTTCTAGCGTTTTGGCCAAAAAAAAGCAGTTTTCTATGCATTTCAGGGGTACTGTGGGGTTTTTTGATTTTTTTTTTATTGGCTGTGCCAAAAAAAAGCAGTTTTCTATGCATTTCAGGGGTACTGTGGGGTTTTTTGAACCCCCAATTTTTTTATTGGCTGTGCCAAAAAAAGCAGTTTTCTATGCATTTCAGGGGTTTTGACCTTTGACCTTTCTAGTGTTTTGACCTTTGACCTTTCTAGCGATGAAAAAAGCGCATCGTGGCATTTTGACCTTTCTAGCGATTTGACCTTTGACCTTTTGACCTTTGACCTTTTGACCTTTGCCCTTTCTAGCGTTTTGACCTTTGACGTTTTGATTTTTGACCTTTCTAGCGATTTGACTTTTGACCTTTTACCTTTTGACCTTTGACCTTTTGACCTTTGACCTTTCTAGCGTTTTGGCCAAAAAAAATGCAGTACTGTGGGGTTTTTTGAACCCCCAATTTTTTTATTGGCTGTGCCAAAAAAAGCAGTTTTCTATGCATTTCAGGGGTACTGTGGGTTTTTTTTAACCCCCAATTTTTTTATTGGCTGTGCCAAAAAAAAAGCAGTTTTCTATGCATTTCAGGGGTACTGTGGGGTTTTTTGAACCCCCAATTTTTTTATTGGCTGTGCCAAAAAAAAGCAGTTTTCTATGCATTTCAGGGGTACTGTGGGGTTTTTTGAACCCCCAAATTTTTTATTGGCTGTGCCAAAAAAAAGCAGTTTTCTATGCATTTCAGGGGTACTGTGGGGTTTTTTGAACCCCCAATTTTTTTGACCTTTCTAGCGATTTGACCTTTGACCTTTTGACCTTTTGACCTTTGACCTTTTGACCTTTTGACCTTTCTAGCGTTTTGGCCAAAAAAAAGCAGTTTTCTATGCATTTCAGGGGTACTGTGGGGTTTTTTTATTTTTTTATTGGCTGTGCCAAAAAAAAGCAGTTTTCTATGCATTTCAGGGGTACTGTGGGGTTTTTTGAACCCCCAGTTTTTGTATTGGCTGTGCCAAAAAAAAGCAGTTTTCTATGCATTTCAGGGGTACTGTGGGGTTTTTTTAACCCCCAATTATTTTATTGGCTGTGCCAAAAAAAAGCAGTTTTCTATGCATTTCAGGGGTACTGTGGGGTTTTTTGAACCCCCAATTTTTTTATTGGCTGTGCCAAAAAAAAGCAGTTTTCTATGCATTTCAGGGGTACTGTGGGGTTTTTTGAACCCCCAATTTTTTTGACCTTTCTAGCGATTTGACCTTTTGACCTTTGACCTTTGACCTTTTCACCTTTTACCTTTCTAGCGTTTTGGCCAAAAAAAAGCAGTTTTCTATGCATTTCAGGGGTACTGTGGGGTTTTTTTATTTTTTTATTGGCTGTGCCAAAAAAAAGCAGTTTTCTATGCATTTCAGGGGTACTGTGGGGTTTTTTGAACCCCCAATTTTTTTGACCTTTCTAGCGATTTGACCTTTGACCTTTTGACCTTTGACCTTTTGACCTTTGACCTTTCTAGCGTTTTGGCCAAAAAAAAGCAGTTTTCTATGCATTTCAGGGGTACTGTGGGGTTTTTTGAACCCCCAATTTTTTTATTGGCTGTGCCAAAAAAAAGCAGTTTTCTATGCATTTCAGGGGTACTGTGGGGTTTTTTGAACCCCCAATTTTTTTATTGGCTGTGCCAAAAAAAAGCAGTTTTCTATGCATTTCAGGGGTACTGTGGGGTTTTTTGAACCCCCAATTTTTTTATTGGCTGTGCCAAAAAAAAGCAGTTTTCTATGCATTTCAGGGGTACTGTGGGGTTTTTTGAACCCCCAATTTTTTTATTGGCTGTGCCAAAAAAAAGCAGTTTTCTATGCATTTCAGGGGTACTGTGGGGTTTTTTGAACCCCCAATTTTTTGACCTTTCTAGCGATTTGACCTTTGACCTTTTGACCTTTGACCTTTTGACCTTTGACCTTTCTAGCGTTTTGGCCAAAAAAAGCAGTTTTCTATGCATTTCAGGGGTACTGTGGGGTTTTTTTATTTTTTTATTGGCTGTGCCAAAAAAAAGCAGTTTTCTATGCATTTCAGGGGTACTGTGGGGTTTTTTGAACCCCCAATTTTTTTATTGGCTGTGCCAAAAAAAAGCAGTTTTCTATGCATTTCAGGGGTACTGTGGGGTTTTTTTAACCCCCAATTTTTTTATTGGCTGTGCCAAAAAAAAGCAGTTTTCTATGCATTTCAGGGGTACTGTGGGGTTTTTTGAACCTCCAATTTTTTTATTGGCTGTGCCAAAAGAAAGCAGTTTTCTATGCATTTCAGGGGTACTGTGGGGTTTTTTGAACCCCCAATTTTTTTATTGGCTGTGCCAAAAAAAAGCAGTTTTCTATGCATTCCAGGGGTACTGTGGGGTTTTTTGAACCCCCAATTTTTTTGACCTTTCTAGCGATTTGACCTTTGACCTTTTGACCTTTTGACCTTTTGACCTTTGACCTTTCTAGCGTTTTGGCCAAAAAAAAAAGCAGTTTTCTATGCATTTCAGGGGTACTGTGGGGTTTTTTGATTTTTTTATTGGCTGTGCCAAAAAAAAGCAGTTTTCTATGCATTTCAGGGGTACTGTGGGGTTTTTTGAACCCCCAATTTTTTTGACCTTTCTAGCGATTTGACCTTTGACCTTTTGACCTTTTGACCTTTTGACCTTTGACCTTTGACCTTTCTAGCGTTTTGGCCAAAAAAAAAAGCAGTTTTCTATGCATTTCAGGGGTACTGTGGGGTTTTTTGATTTTTTTATTGGCTGTGCCAAAAAAAAGCAGTTTTCTATGCATTTCAGGGGTTTTGACCTTTGACCTTTCTAGCGATTTGACCTTTGACCTTTTGACCTTTGACCTTTCTAGCATTTTGACCTTTGACATTTTGATTTTTGACCTTTCTAGCGATTTGACCTTTGACCTTTTGACCTTTTACCTTTTGACCTTTGACCTTTCTAGCGTTTTGGCCAAAAAAAAGCAGTTTTCTATGCATTTCAGGGGTACTGTGGGGTTTTTTTATTTTTTTATTGGCTGTGCCAAAAAAAAGCAGTTTTCTATGCATTTCAGGGGTACTGTGGGGTTTTTTGAACCCCCAATTTTTGTATTGGCTGTGCCAAAAAAAAGCAGTTTTCTATGCATTTCAGGGGTACTGTGGGGTTTTTTTAACCCCCAATTATTTTATTGGCTGTGCCAAAAAAAAGCAGTTTTCTATGCATTTCAGGGGTACTGTGGGGTTTTTTGAACCCCCAATTTTTTTATTGGCTGTGCCAAAAAAAGCAGTTTTCTATGCATTTCAGGGGTACTGTGGGGTTTTTTGAACCCCCAATTTTTTTGACCTTTCTAGCGATTTGACCTTTGACCTTTTGACCTTTGACCTTTGACCTTTTCACCTTTTACCTTTCTAGCGTTTTGGCCAAAAAAAAAGCAGTTTTCTATGCATTTCAGGGGTACTGTGGGGTTTTTTTATTTTTTTATTGGCTGTGCCAAAAAAAAGCAGTTTTCTATGCATTTCAGGGGTACTGTGGGGTTTTTTGAACCCCCAATCTTTTTTATTGGCTGTGCCAAAAAAAAGCAGTTTTCTATGCATTTCAGGGGTACTGTGGGGTTTTTTGAACCCCCAATTTTTTTATTGGCTGTGCCAAAAAAATGCAGTTTTCTATGCATTTCAGGGGTACTGTGGGGTTTTTTTAACCCCCAATTTTTGTATTGGCTGTGCCAAAAAAAAGCAGTTTTCTATGCATTTCAGGGGTACTGTGGGGTTCTTTTTAACCCCCAATTTTTTTATTGGCTGTGCCAAAAAAAAGCAGTTTTCTATGCATTTCAGGGGTACTGTGGGGTTCTTTTTAACCCCCAATTTTTTTATTGGCTGTGCCAAAAAAAAGCAGTTTTCTATGCATTTCAGGGGTACTGTGGGGTTTTTTGAACCCCCAATTTTTTTATTGGCTGTGCCAAAAAAAAGCAGTTTTCTATGCATTTCAAGGGTACTGTGGGGTTTTTTGAACCCCCAATTTTTTTATTGGCTGTGCCAAAAAAAAGCAGTTTTCTATGCATTTCAGGGGTACTGTGGGGTTTTTTGAACCCCCAATTTTTTTGACCTTTCTAGCGATTTGACCTTTGACCTTTTGACCTTTGACCTTTTGACCTTTGACCTTTTGACCTTTGACCTTTCTAGCGTTTTGGCCCAAAAAAAGCAGTTTTCTATGCATTTCAGGGGTACTGTGGGGTTTTTTTTTATTTTTTTTATTGGCTGTGCCAAAAAAAAGCAGTTTTCTATGCATTTCAGGGGTACTGTGGGGTTTTTTGAACCTCCAATTTTTTTATTGGCTGTGCCAAAAAAAAGCAGTTTTCTATGCATTTCAGGGGTACTGTGGGGTTTTTTGAACCTCCAATTTTTTTATTGGCTGTGCCAAAAAAAAGCAGTTTTCTATGCATTTCAGGGGTACTGTGGGGTTTTTTGAACCCCCAATTTTTTTATTGGCTGTGCCAAAAAAAAGCAGTTTTCTATGCATTTCAGGGGTACTGTGGGGTTTTTTGAACCTCCAATTTTTTTATTGGCTGTGCCAAAAAAAAGCAGTTTTCTATGCATTTCAGGGGTACTGTGGGGTTTTTTGAACCCCCAATTTTTTTATTGGCTGTGCCAAAAAAAAGCAGTTTTCTATGCATTTCAGGGGTACTGTGGGGTTTTTTGAACCCCCAATTTTTTTGACCTTTCTAGCGATTTGACCTTTGACCTTTTGACCTTTTGACCTTTTGACCTTTGACCTTTGACCTTTCTAGCGTTTTGGCCAAAAAAAAAAGCAGTTTTCTATGCATTTCAGGGGTACTGTGGGGTTTTTTGATTTTTTTATTGGCTGTGCCAAAAAAAAGCAGTTTTCTATGCATTTCAGGGGTACTGTGGGGTTTTTTGAACCCCCAATTTTTTTATTGGCTGTGCCAAAAAAAAGCAGTTTTCTATGCATTTCAGGGGTACTGTGGGGTTTTTTGAACCCCCAATTCTTTTATTGGCTGTGCCAAAAAAAAGCAGTTTTCTATGCATTTCAGGGGTACTGTGGGGTTTTTTGAACCCCCAATTTTTTTATTGGCTGTGCAAAAAAAAAGCAGTTTTCTATGCATTTCAGGGGTACTGTGGGGTTTTTGAACCCCCAATTTTTTTGACCTTTCTAGCGATTTGACCTTTGACCTTTTGACCTTTGACCTTTTGACCTTTGACCTTTCTAGCATTTTGGCCAAAAAAGCAGTTTTCTATGCATTTCAGGGGTTTTGACCTTTGACCTTTCTAGTGTTTTGACCTTTGACCTTTCTAGCGATGAAAAAAGCGCATCGTGGCATTTTGACCTTTCTTGCAATTTGACCTTTGACCTTTTGACCTTTGACCTTTTGACCTTTGACCTTTCTAGCGTTTTGACCTTTGACGTTTTCATTTTTGACCTTTCTAGCGATTTGACCTTTGACCTTTTGACCTTTGACCTTTGACCTTTTGACCTTTGACCTTTCTAGCGTTTTGGCCAAAAAAAAGCAGTTTTCTATGCATTTCAGGGGTACTGTGGGGTTTTTTGATTTTTTTTTATTGGCTGTGCCAAAAAAAAGCAGTTTTCTATGCATTTCAGGGGTACTGTGGGGTTTTTTGAACCCCCAATTTTTTTATTGGCTGTGCCAAAAAAAGCAGTTTTCTATGCATTTCAGGGGTTTTGACCTTTGACCTTTCTAGTGTTTTGACCTTTGACCTTTCTAGCGATGAAAAAAGCGCATCGTGGCATTTTGACCTTTCTAGCGATTTGACCTTTGACCTTTTGACCTTTGACCTTTTGACCTTTGCCCTTTCTAGCGTTTTGACCTTTGACGTTTTGATTTTTGACCTTTCTAGCGATTTGACTTTTGACCTTTTACCTTTTGACCTTTGACCTTTTGACCTTTGACCTTTCTAGCGTTTTGGCCAAAAAAAAGCAGTTTTCTATGCATTTCAGGGGTACTGTGGTTTTTTTTTTTTTTTTTATTGGCTGTGCCAAAAAAAAGCAGTTTTCTATGCATTTCAGGGGTACTGTGGGGTTTTTTGAACCCCCAATTTTTTTATTGGCTGTGCCAAAAAAAAGCAGTTTTCTATGCATTTCAGGGGTACTGTGGGTTTTTTTTAACCCCCAATTTTTTTATTGGCTGTGCCAAAAAAAAAGCAGTTTTCTATGCATTTCAGGGGTACTGTGGGGTTTTTTGAACCCCCAATTTTTTTATTGGCTGTGCCAAAAAAAAGCAGTTTTCTATGCATTTCAGGGGTACTGTGGGGTTTTTTGAACCCCCAAATTTTTTATTGGCTGTGCCAAAAAAAAGCAGTTTTCTATGCATTTCAGGGGTACTGTGGGGTTTTTTGAACCCCCAATTTTTTTGACCTTTCTAGCGATTTGACCTTTGACCTTTTGACCTTTTGACCTTTGACCTTTTGACCTTTTGACCTTTCTAGCGTTTTGGCCAAAAAAAAGCAGTTTTCTATGCATTTCAGGGGTACTGTGGGGTTTTTTTATTTTTTTATTGGCTGTGCCAAAAAAAAGCAGTTTTCTATGCATTTCAGGGGTACTGTGGGGTTTTTTGAACCCCCAGTTTTTGTATTGGCTGTGCCAAAAAAAAGCAGTTTTCTATGCATTTCAGGGGTACTGTGGGGTTTTTTTAACCCCCAATTATTTTATTGGCTGTGCCAAAAAAAAGCAGTTTTCTATGCATTTCAGGGGTACTGTGGGGTTTTTTGAACCCCCAATTTTTTTATTGGCTGTGCCAAAAAAAAGCAGTTTTCTATGCATTTCAGGGGTACTGTGGGGTTTTTTGAACCCCCAATTTTTTTGACCTTTCTAGCGATTTGACCTTTTGACCTTTGACCTTTGACCTTTTCACCTTTTACCTTTCTAGCGTTTTGGCCAAAAAAAAGCAGTTTTCTATGCATTTCAGGGGTACTGTGGGGTTTTTTTATTTTTTTATTGGCTGTGCCAAAAAAAAGCAGTTTTCTATGCATTTCAGGGGTACTGTGGGGTTTTTTGAACCCCCAATCTTTTTTATTGGCTGTGCCAAAAAAAAGCAGTTTTCTATGCATTTCAGGGGTACTGTGGGGTTTTTTGAACCCCCAATTTTTTTATTGACTGTGCCAAAAAAATGCAGTTTTCTATGCATTTCAGGGGTACTGTGGGGTTTTTTTAACCCCCAATTTTTGTATTGGCTGTGCCAAAAAAAAGCAGTTTTCTATGCATTTCAGGGGTACTGTGGGGTTCTTTTTAACCCCCAATTTTTTTATTGGCTGTGCCAAAAAAAAGCAGTTTTCTATGCATTTCAGGGGTACTGTGGGGTTTTTTGAACCCCCAATTTTTTTATTGGCTGTGCCAAAAAAAAGCAGTTTTCTATGCATTTCAAGGGTACTGTGGGGTTTTTTGAACCCCCAATTTTTTTATTGGCTGTGCCAAAAAAAAGCAGTTTTCTATGCATTTCAGGGGTACTGTGGGGTTTTTTGAACCCCCAATTTTTTTGACCTTTCTAGCGATTTGACCTTTGACCTTTTGACCTTTGACCTTTTGACCTTTGACCTTTTGACCTTTGACCTTTCTAGCGTTTTGGCCAAAAAAAAAGCAGTTTTCTATGCATTTCAGGGGTACTGTGGGGGTTTTTTTTTATTTTTTTTATTGGCTGTGCCAAAAAAAAGCAGTTTTCTATGCATTTCAGGGGTACTGTGGGGTTTTTTGAACCCCCAATTTTTGTATTGGCTGTGCCAAAAAAAAGCAGTTTTCTATGCATTTCAGGGGTACTGTGGGGTTTTTTTAACCCCCAATTTTTTTATTGGCTGTGCCAAAAAAAAGCAGTTTTCTATGCATTTCAGGGGTACTGTGGGGTTTTTTGAACCTCCAATTTTTTTATTGGCTGTGCCAAAAAAAAGCAGTTTTCTATGCATTTCAGGGGTACTGTGGGGTTTTTTGAACCCCCAATTTTTTTATTGGCTGTGCCAAAAAAAACAGTTTTCTATGCATTTCAGGGGTACTGTGGGGTTTTTTGAACCCCCAATTTTTTTGACCTTTCTAGCGATTTGACCTTTGACCTTTTGACCTTTTGACCTTTTGACCTTTGACCTTTGACCTTTCTAGCGTTTTGGCCAAAAAAAAAAGCAGTTTTCTATGCATTTCAGGGGTACTGTGGGGTTTTTTTGATTTTTTTATTGGCTGTGCCAAAAAAAAGCAGTTTTCTATGCATTTCAGGGGTACTGTGGGGTTTTTTGAACCCCCAATTTTTTTATTGGCTGTGCCAAAAAAAAGCAGTTTTCTATGCATTTCAGGGGTACTGTGGGGTTTTTTGAACCCCCACTTTTTTTATTGGCTGTGCCAAAAAAAAGCAGTTTTCTATGCATTTCAGGGGTACTGTGGGGTTTTTTGAACCCCCAACTTTTTTTATTGGCTGTGCCAAAAAAAAACAGTTTTCTATGCATTTCAGGGGTACTGTGGGGTTTTTTGAACCCCCAATTTTTTTGACCTTTCTAGCGATTTGACCTTTGACCTTTTGACCTTTGACCTTTTGACCTTTGACCTTTCTAGCGTTTTGGCCAAAAAAAAGCAGTTTTCTATGCATTTCAGGGGTACTGTGGGGTTTTTTGAACCCCCAATTTTTTTATTGGCTGTGCCAAAAAAAAGCAGTTTTCTATGCATTTCAGGGGTACTGTGGGGTTTTTTGAACCCCCAATTTTTTTATTGGCTGTGCCAAAAAAAAGCAGTTTTCTATGCATTTCAGGGGTACTGTGGGGTTTTTTGAACCCCCAATTTTTTTATTGGCTGTGCCAAAAAAAAGCAGTTTTCTATGCATTTCAGGGGTACTGTGGGGTTTTTTGAACCCCCAATTTTTTTATTGGCTGTGCCAAAAAAAAGCAGTTTTCTATGCATTTCAGGGGTACTGTGGGGTTTTTTGAACCCCCAATTTTTTGACCTTTCTAGCGATTTGACCTTTGACCTTTTGACCTTTGACCTTTTGACCTTTGACCTTTCTAGCGTTTTGGCCAAAAAAAGCAGTTTTCTATGCATTTCAGGGGTACTGTGGGGTTTTTTTATTTTTTTATTGGCTGTGCCAAAAAAAAGCAGTTTTCTATGCATTTCAGGGGTACTGTGGGGTTTTTTGAACCCCCAATTTTTTTATTGGCTGTGCCAAAAAAAAGCAGTTTTCTATGCATTTCAGGGGTACTGTGGGGTTTTTTGAACCCCCAATTTTTGTATTGGCTGTGCCAAAAAAAAGCAGTTTTCTATGCATTTCAGGGGTACTGTGGGGTTTTTTTGAACCCCCAATTTTTTTATTGGCTGTGCCAAAAAAAGCAGTTTTCTATGCATTTCAGGGGTTTTGACCTTTGACCTTTCTAGCGATTTGACCTTTGACCTTTTGACCTTTGACCTTTCTAGCATTTTGACCTTTGACATTTTGATTTTTGACCTTTCTAGCGATTTGACCTTTGACCTTTTGACCTTTTACCTTTTGACCTTTGACCTTTCTAGCGTTTTGGCCAAAAAAAAGCAGTTTTCTATGCATTTCAGGGGTACTGTGGGGTTTTTTTATTTTTTTATTGGCTGTGCCAAAAAAAAGCAGTTTTCTATGCATTTCAGGGGTACTGTGGGGTTTTTTGAACCCCCAATTTTTGTATTGGCTGTGCCAAAAAAAAGCAGTTTTCTATGCATTTCAGGGGTACTGTGGGGTTTTTTTAACCCCCAATTATTTTATTGGCTGTGCCAAAAAAAAGCAGTTTTCTATGCATTGCAGGGGTACTGTGGGGTTTTTTGAACCCCCAATTTTTTTATTGGCTGTGCCAAAAAAAGCAGTTTTCTATGCATTTCAGGGGTACTGTGGGGTTTTTTGAACCCCCAATTTTTTTGACCTTTCTAGCGATTTGACCTTTTGACCTTTGACCTTTGACCTTTTCACCTTTTACCTTTCTAGCGTTTTGGCCAAAAAAAAAGCAGTTTTCTATGCATTTCAGGGGTACTGTGGGGTTTTTTTATTTTTTTATTGGCTGTGCCAAAAAAAAGCAGTTTTCTATGCATTTCAGGGGTACTGTGGGGTTTTTTGAACCCCCAATCTTTTTTATTGGCTGTGCCAAAAAAAAGCAGTTTTCTATGCATTTCAGGGGTACTGTGGGGTTTTTTGAACCCCCAATTTTTTTATTGGCTGTGCCAAAAAAATGCAGTTTTCTATGCATTTCAGGGGTACTGTGGGTTTTTTTTAACCCCCAATTTTTGTATTGGCTGTGCCAAAAAAAAGCAGTTTTCTATGCATTTCAGGGGTACTGTGGGGTTTTTTTATTTTTTTATTGGCTGTGCCAAAAAAAAGCAGTTTTCTATGCATTTCAGGGGTACTGTGGGGTTTTTTGAACCCCCAATTTTTTTATTGGCTGTGCCAAAAAAAAGCAGTTTTCTATGCATTTCAGGGGTACTGTGGGGTTTTTTTGAACCCCCAATTTTTGTATTGGCTGTGCCAAAAAAAAGCAGTTTTCTATGCATTTCAGGGGTACTGTGGGGTTTTTTGAACCCCCAATTTTTGTATTGGCTGTGCCAAAAAAAAGCAGTTTTCTATGCATTTCAGGGGTACTGTGGGTTTTTTTTAACCCCCAATTATTTTATTGGCTGTGCCAAAAAAAAGCAGTTTTCTATGCATTTCAGGGGTACTGTGGGGTTTTTTGAACCCCCAATTTTTTTATTGGCTGTGCCAAAAAAAAGCAGTTTTCTATGCATTTCAGGGGTACTGTGGGGTTTTTTGAACCCCCAATTGTTTTGACCTTTCTAGCGATTTGACCTTTTGACCTTTGACCTTTGACCTTTTCACCTTTTACCTTTCTAGCGTTTTGGCCAAAAAAAAAGCAGTTTTCTATGCATTTCAGGGGTACTGTGGGGTTTTTTTTATTTTTTTATTGGCTGTGCCAAAAAAAACAGTTTTCTATGCATTTCAGGGGTACTGTGGGGTTTTTTGAACCCCCAATCTTTTTTATTGGCTGTGCCAAAAAAAAGCAGTTTTCTATGCATTTCAGGGGTACTGTGGGGTTTTTTGAACCCCCAATTTTTTTATTGGCTGTGCCAAAAAAATGCAGTTTTCTATGCATTTCAGGGGTACTGTGGGGTTTTTTTAACCCCCAATTTTTGTATTGGCTGTGCCAAAAAAAAGCAGTTTTCTATGCATTTCAGGGGTACTGTGGGGTTCTTTTTAACCCCCAATTTTTTTATTGGCTGTGCCAAAAAAAAGCAGTTTTCTATGCATTTCAGGGGTACTGTGGGGTTTTTTGAACCCCCAATTTTTTTATTGGCTGTGCCAAAAAAAAGCAGTTTTCTATGCATTTCAAGGGTACTGTGGGGTTTTTTGAACCCCCAATTTTTTTGACCTTTCTAGCGATTTGACCTTTCACCTTTTGACCTTTGACCTTTTGACCTTTGACCTTTTGACCTTTGACCTTTCTAGCGTTTTGGCCAAAAAAAGCAGTTTTCTATGCATTTCAGGGGTACTGTGGGGTTTTTTTTTATTTTTTTTATTGGCTGTGCCAAAAAAAAGCAGTTTTCTATGCATTTCAGGGGTACTGTGGGGTTTTTTGAACCCCCAATTTTTGTATTGGCTGTGCCAAAAAAAAGCAGTTTTCTATGCATTTCAGGGGTACTGTGGGGTTTTTTTAACCCCCAATTTTTTTATTGGCTGTGCCAAAAAAAAGCAGTTTTCTATGCATTTCAGGGGTACTGTGGGGTTTTTTGAACCTCCAATTTTTTTATTGGCTGTGCCAAAAAAAAGCAGTTTTCTATGCATTTCAGGGGTACTGTGGGGTTTTTTGAACCCCCAATTTTTTTATTGGCTGTGCCAAAAAAAAGCAGTTTTCTATGCATTTCAGGGGTACTGTGGGGTTTTTTGAACCCCCAATTTTTTTGACCTTTCTAGCGATTTGACCTTTGACCTTTTGACCTTTTGACCTTTTGACCTTTGACCTTTGACCTTTCTAGCGTTTTGTCCAAAAAAAAAAGCAGTTTTCTATGCATTTCAGGGGTACTGTGGGGTTTTTTGATTTTTTTATTGGCTGTGCCAAAAAAAAGCAGTTTTCTATGCATTTCAGGGGTACTGTGGGGTTTTTTGAACCCCCAATTTTTTTATTGGCTGTGCCAAAAAAAAGCAGTTTTCTATGCATTTCAGGGGTACTGTGGGGTTTTTTGAACCCCCAATTTTTTTATTGGCTGTGCCAAAAAAAAGCAGTTTTCTATGCATTTCAGGGGTACTGTGGGGTTTTTTGAACCCCCAATTTTTTTATTGGCTGTGCCAAAAAAAAGCAGTTTTCTATGCATTTCAGGGGTACTGTGGGGTTTTTTGAACCCCCAATTTTTTTATTGGCTGTGCCAAAAAAAAGCAGTTTTCTATGCATTTCAGGGGTACTGTGGGTTTTTTTGAACCCCCAACTTTTTTTATTGGCTGTGCCAAAAAAAAACAGTTTTCTATGCATTTCAGGGGTACTGTGGGGTTTTTTGAACCCCCAATTTTTTTGACCTTTCTAGCGATTTGACCTTTGACCTTTTGACCTTTGACCTTTTGACCTTTGACCTTTCTAGCGTTTTGGCCAAAAAAAAGCAGTTTTCTATGCATTTCAGGGGTACTGTGGGGTTTTTTGAACCCCCAATTTTTTTATTGGCTGTGCCAAAAAAAAGCAGTTTTCTATGCATTTCAGGGGTACTGTGGGGTTTTTTGAACCCCCAATTTTTTTATTGGCTGTGCCAAAAAAAAGCAGTTTTCTATGCATTTCAGGGGTACTGTGGGGTTTTTTGAACCCCCAATTTTTTTATTGGCTGTGCCAAAAAAAAGCAGTTTTCTATGCATTTCAGGGGTACTGTGGGGTTTTTTGAACCCCCAATTTTTTTATTGGCTGTGCCAAAAAAAAGCAGTTTTCTATGCATTTCAGGGGTACTGTGGGGTTTTTTGAACCCCCAATTTTTTGACCTTTCTAGCGATTTGACCTTTGACCTTTTGACCTTTGACCTTTTGACCTTTGACCTTTCTAGCGTTTTGGCCAAAAAAAAGGAGTTTTCTATGCATTTCAGGGGTACTGTGGGGTTTTTTTATTTTTTTATTGGCTGTGCCAAAAAAAAGCAGTTTTCTATGCATTTCAGGGGTACTGTGGGTTTTTTGAACCCCCAATTTTTTTATTGGCTGTGCCAAAAAAAAGCAGTTTTCTATGCATTTCAGGGGTACTGTGGGGTTTTTTGAACCCCCAATTTTTTTATTGGCTGTGCCAAAAAAAAGCAGTTTTCTATGCATTTCAGGGGTACTGTGGGGTTTTTTTGAACCCCCAATTTTTTTATTGGCTGTGCCAAAAAAAGCAGTTTTCTATGCATTTCAGGGGTTTTGACCTTTGACCTTTCTAGTGTTTTGACCTTTGACCTTTCTAGCGATGAAAAAAGCGCATCGTGGCATTTTGACCTTTCTAGCGATTTGACCTTTGACCTTTTGACCTTTGACCTTTTGACCTTTGACCTTTCTAGCGTTTTGGCCCAAAAAAAGCCGTTTTCTATGCATTTCAGGGGTACTGTGGGGTTTTTTTATTTTTTTATTGGCTGTGCCAAAAAAAAGCAGTTTTCTATGCATTTCAGGGGTACTGTGGGGTTTTTTGAACCCCCAATTTTTTTATTGGCTGTGCCAAAAAAAAGCAGTTTTCTATGCATTTCAGGGGTACTGTGGGGTTTTTTTAACCCCCAATTTTTTTATTGGCTGTGCCAAAAAAAAGCAGTTTTCTATGCATTTCAGGGGTACTGTGGGGTTTTTTGAACCCCCAATTTTTTTATTGGCTGTGCCAAAAAAAAGCAGTTTTCTATGCATTTCAGGGGTACTGTGGGGTTTTTTGAACCCCCAATTTTTTTATTGGCTGTGCCAAAAGAAAAGCAGTTTTCTATGCATTTCAGGGGTACTGTGGGGTTTTTTGAACCCCCAATTTTTTTGACCTTTCTAGCGATGACCTTTTGACCTTTCTAGCGATGACCTTTTTTTTACCTTTTTTTTGTGACCTTTCTAGCGATGACCTTTTGACATTTTGACCTTTCTAGCGATGACTTTTTTTTTTTTTCCTTTTTTTTTACCTTTCTAGCGATGACATAAACATAAACATCAAATCGGACAACACTCTCATCACTGACAACCTTGATGTGGCCAACTACTTGAATATCTTCTTTACAAACATAGCAACAACTCTGGTTAACAAACTGCCCTCCCACTCTGGGCTCTTTGGTGTAGAGCACATTACATTACAACCTTCTACAGAAACCTAGGTGTTTGTAAAGATGATTTTAAACTAGTTATGGTAACAACTGATGAGGTAATTAAGAAACTGAGGCCACAGGCCATGACAACATTCCCTCCAAATTTCTCAGAGACTCAGCCATCTCTATAGCTCCAATCATCACCCACATAGTAAACCTCTCCATCAAACAGGGACAGGTCCCCCAAGATTTCAAACTGGCCAAAGTAACCCCCTTGCACAAGAAAGGGAGTAAATTAGACCCCGGCAACTACCGCCCTATTTCTATTCTTAGTTCCATCTCGAAAGTGATGGAAAAAATAGTCTATGAACAGGTTGAAAAGTATCTTGCCACTAATAAATTATTGTACGAGTTCCAATCTGGCTTCAGAACATCCCACTCCACTGACACATGCTTTCTCTATTTGAGCGACCACATCAAACAAGAGGTGGACGCTGGCAAATACTGCGGCATGGTCATGCTGGACCTCCAAAAGGCTTTTGACACCGTGAACCACTCCATACTGGTTAACAAGCTAAAAGCAATTGGTTTCGATAGCACATCAGTGAGCTGGATGCAATCCTACCTGGAGGGGAGAGAACAGATGGTGGAAGTGAATGGAACACTGTCCCCCCCCCTCCCAGTGAGCTGTGGCGTTCCACAAGGAAGCATACACTAGGGCCTCTACTGTTCCTAATATATGTAAACGACATGACTTCAGCTTGTGACTGCAACTTGTTCCTGTTCGCAGATGACTCAGCACTGCTGGTCTCGGACAGGGACAAACTGCAGGTTGAAAATGCCCTCAGCTCTGAACTCGGTAGAATCTGCACCTGGCTCGCTGATAACAAACTACCTTTACACCTGGGAAAAACTGAATCCATTCTCTTTGGCTCTATTAGTAATCTCAGCAAGGCAAATGGCTTCTTGGTTAGAGTGGGTGACAATGTTATCACACGTAAAGATGAAATTACCTACCTAGGTTCCATCCTGGAGGCTAATCTTTCCGGTGATAAAATGGCCACCAACGTAATCAAAAAAGTCAACCATAGAACAAGATTCCTCTACAGGATCTCCTCACTGGTCAACAAAAACACCTTGAAGACCTTAACAGGAGCCCTTGTACAGGGATTCTTTGACTATGCATGCACCTCCTGGTACCACAGCACCTCAAAGGCCCTTAAAACCAGGCTCCAGACTTCCCAAAACAAACTGGTCAGGCTCCTACTTGATCTAGCCCCCCGAACCCACCTCACCCCTGCCCACTTCGACAGGCTGGAATGGCTTAGGGTCGACGACAGAGTACAGCATCTTGCAATGGGTCTGGTCCACAAGATTCGATACACCACCAAGATACCCATGTACCTGTCTAGATACTTCCTTAATGTTAACGAAGTCCACACCCACAACACCAGAGGGAGTGCAACGAACCATGTACAACCCAGATTCGGCACAAACAAGGGACTAAATTATTTTCGCTCCTATGCCACCAAAATGTGGAACGCCCTACCAACTGTCATTAAGACATGCGAATCCCTTGACTCCTTCAAAACCGCTCTCAAAGGGCACCTACGGATGGCTGCAATTCGAAACTGGCCCCCGTAAAATCTGAATCCCCCCCCCGCCCCCCCCTTTTTTTCCCCCTCACTGTATATATCTCTTTACCCTTTTTACCTCCTTTATGATGAATTCCTGTTCTGTCTATAGAAGTGTCTATTTGTACGTCTCTAAATGTTTTGATGATTTGAACATGGTGGACCCTATTGGAAACAAGTGTAATGCTTAATTGGGTCGTCCACTCACAGTTAACAGCCTTTGTATTGAGTTTGTGCTTGAAATGTACTGTAATTCTGCAAACTGTTAATAAATTCTTCAATCAATCAATCAATGACCTTTTGAACTTTCTAGCGATGACTTTTTTTTTTTTTTTTTGACCTTTCTAGCGATGACCTTTTGACATTTTGACCTTTCTAGCGATGACTTTTTTTTTTACCTTTTTTTGTGACCTTTCTAGCGATGACCTTTTGACCTTTCTAGCGATGACCTCTTTTTTTTTTTTTGTGACCTTTCTAGCGATGACCTTTTGACCTTTCGACCTTTCTAGCGATGACCTTTTTTAACCTTTTTTGTGACCTTTCTAGCGATGACCTTTTTTTTGTGACCTTTCTAGCGATGACCTTTTGACCTTTCTAGCGATGACCTTTTGACCTTTCTAGCGATGACCTTTTTTTTACCTTTTTTTGTGACCTTTCTAGCGATGACCTTTTGACATTTTGACCTTTCTAGCGATGACCTTTTTTTTTTTTTTTTTTACCTTTCTAGCGATGACCTTTTGACCTTTCTAGCGATGACCTTTTTTTACCTTTTTTTTGTGACCTTTCTAGCGATGACCTTTATTTTTCCCTTTTTTTTGACCTTTCTAGCGATGACCTTTTGACCTTTCTAGCGATGACCTTTTTTTACCTTTTTTTTGTGACCTTTCTAGCGATGACCTTTATTTTTCCCTTTTTTTTGACCTTTCTAGTGATGACCTTTTGACATTTTGACCTTTCTAGCGATTACTTTTTTTTAACCTTTTTTTGTGACCTTTCTAGCGATGACCTTTTGACCTTTCTAGCGATGACCTTTTTTTACCTTTTTTTTGTGACCTTTCTAGCGATGACCTTTTGACATTTTGACCTTTCTAGCGATGACCTTTTTTTTCTCCTTTTTGACCTTTCTAGCGATGACCTTTTGAACTTTCTAGCGATGACCTTTTTTTTTTTTTTTACCTTTCTAGCGATGACCTTTTGACATTTTGACCTTTCTAGCGATGACTTTTTTTTACCTTTTTTTGTGACCTTTCTAGCGATGACCTTTTGACCTTTCTAGCGATGACCTCTTTTTCTTTCTTTTTTTTTTTTGTGACCTTTCTAGCGATGACCTTTTTTTACCTTTTTTGTGACCTTTCTAGCGATGACCTTTTCACATTTTGACCTTTCTAGCGATGACCTTTTTTTTATTTCCTTTTTTTGTGACCTTTCTAGCGATGACCTTTTTTTTGTGACCTTTCTAGCGATGATCTTTTTTACCTTTTTTGTGACCTTTCTAGCGATGACCTTTTGACCTTTCTAGCTATGACCTTTTGACCTTTCTAGCGATGACCTTTTTTTGTGACCTTTCTAGCGATGACCTTTTGACCTTTCTAGCGATGACCCTTTTTTACCTTTGTGACCTTTCTAGCGATGACCTTTTGACCTTTCTAGCGATGACTTTTTTTTCCCTTTTTTTGTGACCTTTCTAGCGATGACCTTTTTTTGTGACATTTCTAGCGATGACCTTTTGACCTTTCTAGCGATGACTTTTTTTTTTACCTTTCTAGCGATGACCTTTTGACCTTTCTAGCGATGACCTTTTTTTTGTGTGACCTTTCTAGCGATGACCTTTTGACCTTTCTAGCGATGACCTTTTTTTTTTTTTGTGACCTTTCTAGCGATGACCTTTTGACCTTTCTAGCGATGACCTTTACCTTTTTTGTGACCTTTCTAGCGATGACCTTTTTTTGTGACCTTTCTACTTTTACTTTTACCTTTCTAGCGATGACCTTTTTTTGTGACCTTTCTAGCAATGACCTTTTGACCTTTCTAGCGATGACCTTTTTTTTACCTTTTTTGTGACCTTTCTAGCGATGACCTTTTGACCTTTCTAGCGATGACCTTTTTTTTTAACCTTTTTTTGTGACCTTTTTAGCGATTACCTTTTTTTTGTGACCTTTCTAGCGATGACCTTTTGACCTTTCTAGCGATGACCTTTTTTTTTACCTTTCTAGCGATGACCTTTTGACCTTTCTAGCGATGACCTTTTTTTTTAACCTTTTTTTTAAACCTTTCTAGCGATGACCTTTTGACCTTTCTAGCGATGACCTTTTGACCTTTCTAGCGATGACCTTTTTTTTGTGACCTTTCTAGCGATGACCTTTTGACCTTTCTAGCGATGACCCTTTTTTTTACCTTTTTTCTTTTTTTACCTTTTTAGCGATGACCTTTTGACCTTTCTAGCGATGACCTTTTGACCTTTTTAGCGATGGCCTTTTTTTACCTTTTTTTGTGACCTTTCTAGCGATGACCTTTTTTTTTTACCTTTTTTTTGTGACCTTTCTAGCGATGACCTTTTGACCTTTCTAGCGATGACCTTTTTTTAACCTTTTTTTGTGACCTTTCTAGCGATGACCTTTTGACCTTTCTAGCGATGACCTTTTTTGTGACCTTTCTAGCGATGACCTTTTTTACCTTTTTTTGTGACCTTTCTAGCGATGACCTTTTGACCTTTCTAGCGATGACTTTTCTTTTTTTACCTTTTTTGTGTGACCTTTCTAGCGATGCCCTTTTGACCTTTCTAGCGATGACCTTTTTTAACCTTTTTTTTGTGACCTTTCTAGCGATGACCTTGACCTTTCTAGCGATGACCTTTTGACCTTTCTAGCGATGACCTTTTTTTACCTTTTTTCTGTGACCTTTCTAGCGATGACCTTTTGACCTTTTTAGCGATGACCTTTTTTACCTTTTTTTGTGACCTTTCTAGCGATGACCTTTTGACCATTCTAGCGATGACCTTTACCTTTTTTTTGTGACCTTTCTAGCGATGACCTTTTGACCTTTCTAGCGATGAAAAACGCGCATCGTCGCGTTTTGGCATTTCTAGCAAAAAGTCTATAGCAAAAATAGTCTATAGCCAATAGTCTATAGCAAAAATAGTCTATAGCAAATAGTGTATAGCAAAAATAGTCTATAGAAAATAGTCTATAGCAAAAATAGTCTATAGCAAATAGTCTATAGCAAAAAGTCTATAGCAAACAGTCTATAGCAAAAATAGTCTAGCAAATATGGAAAAAGCGATGGAAAAAAGCGATGGGAAAAAAGCGATGGGAAAAGTCGATAGAAAAGTCGATAGAAAAAGTCGATAGAAAAAGGTCGATAGAAAAAGTCGATAGAAAAGTCAATAGAAAAGTCGATAGAAAAAAGTCGCTTGCAGCAATTTTGAGGTATTTGTACTTTAGAGTATTTTCGATTTCTAATATGTTTACGACTTTTTTTTTTCTACTCCACTACATCTCAGAGGCAAACTGTACTTTTACTCCATTACATGTATTTGAAAACTTTAGTTAGTTAGATTTTGATTACCCACTTCAGCCCTACCGTATATACATTTGGCCATTTGAAAATAGCCGATCTACAGTACAAGCTCACACAATGTGTCACGATGCCACACATTGTGAGCTTGTAGATCTGCCAGTTTCAAAAGATGTTTACACATTGAAAACTTGAAATCTGCATAATGAGTACTTGCTACTTTTAGTAATTCCGGACTTTCACTTGTAACAGAGTATTTCTAAATTGTACTGATACTTTTACTTAAGTAAAACATGAGAGTACTTTTTTTCCACCACTGCTTGCTTGAAAATATATCAGTGGTGGGGGGGGGGCCTTGTTTCAATTTTATTATTCTTATTTAAATACAAAAAAATAAAAAAAGTACACTCTCAAGAGTTAAAGATCTATAAAGGTCCATTTGGTTACCAACTCTCCATCATTTAGCTGGGGACCACCTAGAACCCCCTCAATGACCACTGGTTGAGAACCACTGCCCTAGACCGAAGACCTGGTTGCTTATTAGTTCTCTCAAAAAATATGGGCAATGCTGCCCAGAGACAAAATGACTAGGATAACAATAAGACGCATGACACAGAGTGGAAGGGAACCGCCACTAATCGACCCGCCACTAATCGAACGAGAGACAAAGCCGGGTCCTTTCCACTCTGCTAGCTTTGATTGATAGTAAGTATGTATTAACAGTTTGCAGAATTCCAGTACATTTCAAGCACAACTCAATACAAACTGTTAACAGTGAGTGGACGACCCAATAAAGCACTATACACTTGTTTACAAGCAGGCAAGCCAATCGGTTTGCGGTCTAGTTTCACATTAGCCTAATCCACATGCGGATACTCAGGGTCGATCCATTTCAAAACCTCCTCTTGTGTTCTGAGGTCCGGCTGAGTGAAGTGCAGGCTTTCTCACTGTCAGGGTTCACTTTATACTTAGTTCTGGTCCATAGCTCCAATGCCGTTGCATTAGATGGCATTAGAGCTATGGACAAGCGCTAACCCTATACTGAGAGAAAATCTCTACAAAAGCAGAGGGCCCGCACACTCCAGACTAGTCAGAAAGTCAATGGTGCAGGACTCAATGTAGGCAGCGGTCCCTCCGTGCCCAGCTAAGATTTGGTGCATTACCTCTGGCAGTTGAGGTGGGCATATACTGGCAGTCCTTATGATGTAGGACACTATAATGAAATAAATCTATCTACATTGCCGTATTGATACTTTTAATTAAGTTAAAATAAAATGAGTACCTTTTCCCACAACTGATATACTGTATATCCTGTTATATGGTCGGACCAGTCTGCCATTTGGTGGCGCAGAAAAACTGCAGTAGAATACCAGGGAATCTGATTTCTGATCCCTACATTTGAGAACAACTGATGTCATACTGGATTAGGATGGAGTTTCATTAGCCAAAACATGGAACCTAGTGCATTCCTGACCCATAGTGGTCATGTAGTGTAAACACAGAAGCCAAGCACCAAATACTGAAAGTTTATTAAAAATAATAATTATCTTTGATGTAGTGTAAAGAACACCAAAACAAATAAGTTAAGGAAGACTATCTTGAAAAAGAAAATCTACTTTCCGACAACTACAAATTAGAGATGCACTATATTGAAATTATGACCGATATACAACCACTGATTATTTCCAGGGTCATATCGGCCAATACATTACAACGACTACATTATATTATATTTCTCATTGCTGATTTAAATTTAAATTTCACTACTACAGCAAACAATTCAAACTAAGCGCCTCATGAATGCGAAATGGAAAACCTAAAACTATAACGTAACAAAGAGAATTCAAGTTCAAGTTCTTTATTTTTTGACGCATCAGAGCCTTGGTGTACAAACTGGTACAGAAATATGTACAATATTTAACAAACAAGATGCTAATGTACACACCTAGCTTACGTTAACAAATGAAAAAGAAATATGAACACCAGTTGTGTCGAGGGGGAAATAAAATGGGTGTATATTCAAATGAATAAATGAGTGCATACACATGCACATTTGCCTTCCCAAGAGGGAAGAACAATACATACAGCCATTTTTTTCCCTGCTCTGTCAAAATAACACTTTTCTTTAATAAAATGTTTAAAAACACTTTTTAAAACAACTAACAGGCCAGCTTCGGGCATACAAGTAACAAAATAAAATATGCTCGCTTAGGAACTCGAAACGTTTTTTAATTAACAGGACCTGTTAAAACTTTATTTATGCTCATTTATAAAAAACACAGGCAAACAACTACCGAAATATGAACAGCTCAGGCAGCCTACACTGATATAAATATTATAACATTATCAAGTGCAAATATAAACAAGTGTTTTTTTTTTATATACAGGTTATTTTCTTCTTGTAAAATGTACATCTTCTCACTTCTCATGCCGTTAGCACACCTTCCAAGTGGTCCATGGACACTACCGGAAGAGTTGCAACTTGAAAGAACACCCTAATGAAGTACACACACACACACACACACACGCACACGCACACGCGCGCAGAGAGAGAGAGAGAGAGAGAATGATTAGCCATTTTGTCTCAAATTAATCTCTTGAAAGTACTATTAACACATTTTGAGCCATAATCGTATATTTACAATTAATAACCCCCTTCACTTTAATGCCACCGTCGTAAATTTACGTTTTAGGGTGTTTAGAGCAGTGATGTAAATAGGTTTTCGATGTAAGATGCAGGGATGGTCTTTTAGAGGAGTCCCAGGCACAATTTATGAGTCCCACTACAACAACATTAGGAGTCATATTTTGCCATTTTTACAAATTGCACCATTTAATGGTGCAAATTGGTTATATTCATGTAGAAAACAGAAAAAGAAATGATTATTATAACTAAACAAAATAACTAGCAAAATAAAGTAGAATAAAATTAAATCTATAATAACTGCCAGTTTTAACCTTTTAAAAATCTTTACTTTGTTTTCATTACACAATACTTAAAAAATAAAAACGACTGTTTAGATGAGTTTCTCTAAGCTAGTCTCTCTAAACAGCTCTCGTCTAGAGGCCTGTCTCGCTGAGCAGTGAGCAAGAAGGTGGCGCCCGTCGTGGCACCCATCATGTTGTCATTTATCAAACAATAATGTGGTTCTACAACGATTCCTACATGGATTTTATTGTTTATAACGTAGGATGAGGTCGGATGCGGCCATGCAAAATGATCATGTCCGTGGATTATTGTTTTACCGTAATTTATTTTCACGTGTATTTTTTTTACTGTACATGCTGAGTACAGTAGTGCATCCCATGGATGCAGAGGCCGTTGGTTTATTGCGTCTCTTAACTATATACTGCGGTTTGGGATGCAAAATGCACACTACAGTACGCCTGGCTTGAAGGCCATAGAGCGTCGCAGTCCCACCCCTTTCAGGGCACCGGAAGGGGTGCCCTCGTCGTTCTCAAATGGGGCGGGACTGCGACGCTTTATTGTCTGTGATGGAATCTAGTAGGCTGTTCCACACCCGGACTGACAGCAGTGTGGAGAAATGTCCTATTCTGTCCAATGTGCGTGTATTGGAGCCTGGGAGGCTGAGAGCATGTTCTGGTGTGGCTGTGCATAGGCGGGTGGTTTGCAGATTACTGTTGTGCCTCAGCGCCACTTACTTGTGTGCATATTTACTCCTGATGGCCTTCAGTTTGTCGTCGGGACTCGCACACAGCATGGTGTGGAGTCTCCCGACTACAGGGGCCAAATCTGACACCGTGTACCCAGTGTGGAACTGCAGGATGGGGGACTGGAAGAGAATGAAGGGAGAGACAGAAAAAGAGTAAGAACATAGCACCCCACTTTGAGAACCCCTGGCCTAGTGAAACAGACCAACACTGCTGGGTGTCTTCCTCTATAGACACTCACATGGATTAAAGCAAAAATAAAATCTCACGACTGAAAGACAGTGCGATAGGAGCCCTCCCCACACTAGTGCCGTTTCCTAAACAACACAATATGTAAAACTATGTTTCGGTTGAATTGTTCCAGCTGGGTGAGCGGCGCCATGTAAGACACAGGTTGGAGGAGCTCACGAAAGAAACAAACTAAATATCATTAGTTTATAAACATTTGAGAACTTTAATCTATGGTTACTCACCCATCCTCCAAGGTCTTTGGTGACCAGGGCTATCAGCAGACAGGCTGATGCCAGCCGGGACCCTCTCTCTGGTACCAGGTCCATCTCTTGAAGGCTCAGCTCACACACGTAGCGGGCCAGGGTCAGGGTCTCCATGTCTGCATTCACACACTGCACAAACAAACAAAACACATAATAAGCAAGCAAACAGACATGAAAGGATGCAAATGAAACACAAAAACGGCTCACTAATTGCACGGACACAATGCATGGCGACGTGAACAGTGAACACTAACCACTATATTACTATGATTAACCATCATAACCTAGCCTTGACCAAGCCTTATCCAGAAACTAGGGCAAATTTCACATTTGTGCAAAATCTGCAAAAATATATATAGATTATAATACAATAAGTATAATAATGGCTTCTACCTTTGTGCATTCAGAGTAGACTACATTTAAGTCAAGCAACAGTACTCTTGAATATGATACCTAGTTCTTTCCACCCCCGGCTTACTCCACCTAGTGGAGTATACAAAACTCACCTCTGAGTAACCATAAACGAATAAGTCCTAGCCTTAACTTACCACTAACCCTAAACACAAGTCATAAGTCATAAGCATAACTCACTCCAACTAATCTTAAACATGACAAACACCATAACTCAAATCTAACTTTACTCCTAAACATAAGTCATAACTCCAATCCTTAACTCATTCTAATTCTAACCCTAAATCTCTTCATCCCAAAACAGCCTCTGTTGAGAACTTGAGGAAAGTGAGGAGGACTAGCAAAACGTCCTCAGTTTCCAGAATGTCCCTCCTTTTTCAATCCTAATCCTTGTTAAGGACAACAGGTCTTCACAAAGACAGGAAGCTTAAAAAAACACACACACACACACACACACACACATACAAACCTTGGCATAGCGCCTGAGGAAGCGGTACGGGATGGGGATGTTGATGTCAAAGCCCAGGGTCTGCATGATGCTGCACTCCATGGTGATGAGCTCCTCCCTCCTGTACGCGTCGTCACAGATGTAGAGAAAGTCGTCCATCAGGGGCGGGCTGCGTTCCTGTGGATGGTCAGTGAACAGCAGTTGGGGGGGGAATGTCATTTTAAAATCATACATGTGGTACAGTAGTTCATGCGCGTCAACAACCAAAGTTCTGACGGAAAGGGACAATTTAGGACAGACGGGAAAGGAGAAATGTGTGTTTTTTCAAAAATGCTTAGATGGCCACTTTAATTCTGTCATCCAAATTTTCCCAAAAGGTTGCAAATAAATATACCGGTACCCTTTTCTACACAAACAAAAATGATTCGAACATTCAGGGGAAAGGGGGAATTCCATAAATGTAAAAATAAAAAAATAAAAAAAACGCTGGGGAACCACTGCTTTAAACCAGTAGTTTGCCCGGGACCCAAAATTAGGGAAAATGACAGATCTACAGTACAGTCTCAGTTTATTATTATTCATTAACTACTTTTGAAGAAAAAAAACAAACATTTGGGATTGTTCTTAATTGACACATGTGATTTATAAAAAATAAAAATAAAACTTTTGGAATAATATACATGCCCTGACCCAGTCTTGGGGAAACGGCGCCGTAAAGCACAACCCTACTTCATTCTCTCACCTCAAACTTGGAGGCAATGAGCATGGTGGTGGAACCAATGAGCTGCAGACTCTCCCTGTTGACGGGGCAGAGGGACAGATAGTGGTCTGTCAACTTCACCGCCAGGTACAGGGTCTCATGGTTCAGCTCAAAGTTCTCCTGCAAAAGGCACACGTTTCATTTAAACTTTAATAAACGCATCAAGACCCGAGACCGATTCCACAAATGTCTTCTAAATCTGAACAGTTTCCTGAAAAACGCATGTTTCTATATCAGTGTTGCTCAATCTGTTTAATGTCATGGACACCCGAAATTACATGTTATTTGGCCACAGACCCCCATGTCAAAATGTTTTGTTTCCAGGGACCCCTGGAAGCAAAGATTTGAGTTAAAAATGTTTGCTTTGTGGTGCATACGTTCAACAGCCCTACAGTCATTAGTCTGACAAATCCTGACTGTTGTATGTCTATGGTCTAACCACACCCACCCACACCCACACCCACACCCACACCACACACACACACACACACACACACACACACACACACACACACACACACACACACACACACACACACACACACACACACACACACACACACACACAGGCATAAATGGGCACAAAGTAACAAAGATTTTTCAAAAATAACACATCTACAATCTAATAGCACGACACGAAGTGACGAGATATGCGCTTGTATATCTGCTATTTTTGAATAGCTAAAGTATAAAATAGTTCTAGATACTAGTTAAAAGATACTAGCTAAAGTACAGTACTTTCAACTGTCTCTCACACACAATCACACTCTGTGCGAGTGCAATACTAAGTAATAAATAACAAATTGAGGGACACATGTTCGCACTTCTATAAAACCAAAGACAAAAGCAACACCGTAGAATAAAGCCCACCTGCACTTCCACTAGCCAGTCCACCAGGATGGCTCTCATTCCTGGGTTCAGACTGGGCTGCATGGGCATGTAGTCACACAGGACAAACTTCTCCTGCAGAGAGGGAGAAAAATAAATATAATGATTCAACGCATTTATGAATGTTATTTTAAAGATGGGGAGGAGAGAGTGGTGCGTTTATGTTGAAAACAGACAGATGTAAATTCACTGAGAGAAAGAGTGGATAAGAGAGAGAATTTGAAATGCATAGCGTGCAGAAGAGACAAACAATATGAGGGGAAAGACAAAGAGAGAGAACAGAAGAAAAACACAGGTCAGCAGACATAAAAAGGGGGATCATTCACTTTGATATGCAGCATGTGCGCCTCTAATGAACAGGACAAAGGAACACATTTCAAACAAAAAGCAGGACACGTTACAAATATTTCCCTAGTGTTTTGTTTTTACCTCTCTTTGTTTGAGGTAGTCAAAGATGTCCAGAGCATACTCCGGGTTCAAGAAAATGTCATCCTTGTTCTGGGAGTCGATATCGAAATCCACCGGGACCTATTGGGAGAGGAGAATGTGAGTGACTGACAGTAAAACATGAATTTTACCATCCTCTGCTATCGTCTCGTTTGTTATTGTCCACAGGGCAGTAGTGAATAGACTGTGTGTGTGTGTGTGTGTGTGTGTCGCCAGTGGTTCCCAAAGTGGGGTCCAGGGACCCCCAGGGGTCCTTGGAGTTCCAGGGGGTCCCCAGCTAAATGATAGTTCGGAACCAAATGGACCCTTATATGGTTCTGCAACTCCGAGTGTACAAATAAATGGAACCAAATGGACCCGTTAGGGTAGCCCAATTCAGGTCAGGGGTCCTTGAAATTAAACGGTTTGTAAAAATGTTCTTATGGGCGTCCCTGGCATATGTTTTTAAATGGGGGTCTGCAGGCTAATTAGTGTCAATTTGGGGGTCCTTGACTTGAAAAGGTTTGGGAACCACTGGCCTAGACACAGAACATTTGAAGAACAGACCACCAGCACCATCTAAAATTGACTGGAAGAAAGATAAGACAAAGACATATGTAAAAAAGAATTGTACTATAAAATAATGAATATTAAATAATACTTAAAGTGGCTTTACATGTATTAGGAGAAACTAGTTTTTTTTTAAAAGAGTTAAACTATACGGTTCAAACCCTTAGTGAAAAAAGGTTCATGGTGACAGCGAACACACCACTCTTGCAAGCCACATGAATGTAAGATCAGAGATACAGGACCACAATGTTAACAACTAAGACCTCAGGGCTTTGTGTCATCCTTTTAGCACCTAACCCTTACAAACATGTTTATTGTATATTTGGATCCCCATTGACCATTAGCTATTACCTTAGCAGCCGCAGCTACTCATTCGGGGGTCCTCCACACAGAAATAAATTACATGTTTGGCTCTTCCTATCTATCAATCAGTTAGCTGGGGACCCTCTCGAGGACCCCACTTTGAGAGCCACTGACACAAAGAACAGAGAGAATGTGAGATGACATTACTAACACACACACACACACACACACACACACACACATTACCTTTCGTCTCTGAAGGTGCCATGGCTGCTTTTGGCCAGTGGAGGGAGCAGCAGTAAGCACCGCCAGCTCTTCTACCGAGGTGACCACCTCCTCCTCTGCAACCTGCACGTCAGAGGTCACCGAGCACGAGCTGAGGAGATCGGCGGCGTCGTCGGTTTTCACAGAGGACGAGCTGAGGAGATCGCTGTCCTCAGCTTTCACTGAGGACGAGCTGAGGAGATCGCTGTCCTCAGCTTTCACTGAGGACGAGCTGAGGAGATCGCTGTCCTCAGCTTTCACCGAGGACGAGCTGAGGAGATCGCTGTCCTCAGCTTTCACCGAGGACGAGATGAGGAGATCGCTGTCTTCAGCTTTCACCGAGGACGAGATGAGGAGATCGCCGTCCTCAGCTTTCACAGAGGACGAGGCGAAGAGATCGGTGTCGTCTGTTTTCACAGAGGATGCGCTGAGGAGATCGCCATCAGTAGAGGATGACCTGGGGAAAACGGTCTCCTCCGATGTATCCTCTGAGGACACGGAGGATGACCTGGGGAGGAGGTAGGTGGCGGAGGAATGACCAAAAAAAGAAATGCGTTTAGAAATTGTGAGGGAAGCGGGGTGTACAAGTCTGAAGTTGTAACAGTCAGTATGCAATGTCAGTTGGTCAAAATCCACTGTAGATATGTTATGAGCTACTTCCCTGCATATCTACGGTGGATTTCTATGAAACAAACACTTTGCAGATATAAAGAGGATAATTCAAGCTTTTCATACAGCTGCAATGTTCAACATGGTTTAATACAATCAGATAGGACTTTTCTGTTTGGATGTATGGGCTGTCAATGGGAAATTGCTCTCAATTGACCTAAAAAATTACTGCCATGTCAAAATGTCACCCGCACAATTTCCCAAAATGTTCTAGAGCAGTGGTTCCCAAACGTTTGAGCTTGAGACCCAAAAGTCAAATTAAATGTCTCCCCGAGATCCAACCTGTGAAAACAGACCTACAACTACAAGGTCACAACATGTCACATCGCAACCTGTTGAGAGCTTATAGATTGTCTATTTTGACTATTTGTTTTCTAATTTGGGGAATTTCTTTCATAATTTTATGTATGAACTTCTTTTGAAATTTAACAATCCACTGTTTAGGACACCTTGTTCTAGAGCAGTGGTTCCCAAACTGTGGTGCGTGCACCCCTTGTGGTGCGCGACATGAAGTCTAATGGTGGTGCTATGGTTTTATTTTAAATATATTAACATATTATGCCAATATAGCCTATGCTGCATATATTATGCCATATTCAGGTTCATATATGTGCATATATGTGGATAAAAAGGAAATATGTCTCTATATAGCTTATGCAATTTATATTTCCATGTGGGGGGTGCATCAGCTAGGTCGGGAGGTAACAGGGGGTGCATGGCCAAAAAGGTTTGGGAACCGTTGTTCTAGAGAATACAGCTGTGAGTGAAGAGAAAACAGCAACATTTTATATTCAAAATCCTAATAGCATTCAAGCTGCTGTCCCCTTTTTATTAACTGCCTTCTGTTCACGAAGGGAAGACGGATCTACTACTCGATAAAAGAGGAACAGATGAAGGGTCAGAGAGCGAGGTATCAGAGCAGATAAAATGAAGGGGAGAATAAATTAAAAAGAGGAAAGTTAAAAAGCAGGAGGCCTTACTTTTTTAGGTTATCCACATTCTTAGACACTAAGGTAGATGCAGTAGTTTTCTTGACTGTCCTCTTTTGGGCGTCCTTCTTCCTCCCAGGCAGGCTGATGTGGAGCTTGTGCGCCTGTGGACAGAGACAGTGTGATCAGGGCTATGGGCCATAGTTCCTCCGTGCGCGCACGCACAAATCGAGTTCAAATGGAGAAAGCTATAGTGAGGTCAAATTATATCAATATCACAAGCGTTTTACAGTAGTTTGGAAAATGTCAGGACCACGGATAAACATACTGTGTACGTTTCACACCGAGTTGCGGTGGCAGGGTGCATGTGTCACAAAGCTGTCTACGGGGCGTGTGTGTGTGCATAGCAGACTCAAAACTGGGACACACATCTGTATACTTACTAATGTACTGACACACACACAAACACAGCTTGCACAAAAGCTAATATAAGTTCACCCACTTTGTTACATGTAAATATGTGATATGACAAACTGATTCTGAGACAAGAGTGTAGTGCTCCAGGCAGAAAAGAGGAAAGGGATATAAAAGTTATTCATTCTTACACTTTAACTAGATGTCTCTCTCACACACACACACACACACACACACACCACGTGCATGTGACCACGAACACACACACCGTGTCTGTCACCCGGGTGAGACTGATACATAATACACACTTACTCTCTTGTCACTGTCATTGCGTCGTTCAGACAGACACTGACTGACTGTCTGTCTGTCTGTCTGTCCGGAGGGGGATAAACCATTGAGACCGATTCTACAAATGTCTTCTGAGGGGCCATCCAGATGACGATTTCGGTGTTTCTCGGGCAAGTAATTAGCCTATCTGCCCTTTTTGTCACACGGAGACGGCGTTTTGGGGGACTTCAACTGCTAATTTTGAAACTACCTTCCAGAGTGGGAAAGTTTGGAGACGCGACTTTCACGTCTGTGTGTACAGCGAATGCCGCCTAATTTGCAGAAACGGTGATGTCATAGTCCCCTCGCCCCCTCCAAACTAACTAGTGTTAATGGTTTATTTCACCATAACCACTTACATATAAGTATCACAGCTATTTTATATTTGCACATAATGTCTATAAATCTCTTACAGATATAAATTATGGTGATTACCAATCCGGAAAGACATGAAAAAAACGGATCTTCTACATTATTGTTACTATTAAATGGTGTAGTGTAGAATAGAATATTATATAGGCTATACAAGATAGGCAGCACAGCCACCGCACGTTCCTCTCAGGCAGGTCTGACTGCGCAGTGCACAGTGCAAAGCATGCATGGCCCTCATCAAAGTGCTTCTCTTCTTGGGTGGAAATTAAACATTTTGTGTAACTTCAAACCGGCTTTGCATTGAGAGACCACAGGTAGGATAAACACATTGTTTACTGTCCATATTCCTCTATAAACGGCCTGTTTTCACTGTTTCCAATTGCTCTTTTTTTATACTTTAGTATAGCCTATGTGCAATGATTAGCGCTGTGCTGCCAGCAGGTGGAATCAATCTAAACGAGCAATTATCTGACATTCAGAGGTGTTGCGCACCAGCGAATATATATTCAATCTCCAAAGTCAAACTCATAAATTCACAATGTACCATGCCGCTCCTCGTTGTGAGCTGTATGATGATCTGAGCGAGAGAAGGGGTGCGCGCTCTCTCTCTCTCTCTCTCTCTCTCTCTCTCTCTGAATGTGTGAATCACTTACTTTGTGCGTGCTGCTCGTTTTCAGAAGAATTAATCCAAGGTTTGTAGGCATCAACTTTAGCTGGTAAATCAGTGTGTGCAGAGTGAGAAGCATCACTGATCTGCAACCTCTGCTGATTAAATTGATATGACCTAGATAGCCTATGTCATATGCGCATCTGACTGGCAATATAATTAGTTATTTGGCAACACCTGTGTGAAATACCAATAGTGTAATTTATACAATGCTTTCATATAGCCTTAGAATAAGTTTTATTTTTTTTGGGTGGCCATCTACAGGCCGACCATATGTACTACAGCTGTATCTTGAAAATGGAGCAGTTTACCGGTCTTGTGTAGACATCGTACATAATTAACATAACCGCAATGTAGACGCAGTAAAGTTTTATATCGTTCACAAACTTAGACGGGGAACAGCCCGCGACGTCCTCGTGTAGCAAGCCTCTGAATCCCAACAGTTTTTTCTTTTTAAACAATGCATGTTGCCGTTATCAGTGATGCTCAAGTGTATTATTTCCATCTCAAAATATGTTGTTCCAGGAACCCCCAGAAACAAAGATTAGAAGCTGAAAATATGCGCTTCTAAAAAATGTAAATGTTCAAAAATTTGCACCGATTTATGATTTTTCAAAAATAGCAGATCTACAAGCTCATAGCACAACAAAAAGTGACGCACTATGACCTTGTATGTCTGCTACTTTTGAATACCTAGCACATGCGGACAACCTTTCATACCTTAAAAGATTAAAGGTATATTCAGTGATTTCACTTAAGTTAATTCAACAGTGAAAACTAAGCGTTCTTCCAAAAATCACACCCATGTGAACTGAGTGGTGCAACTCCCCTCCCCCTCTCTCTCTCTCACTAGCAGGCAACAGTGCAGCACTATCTCTCTCTGTTTCTGGCACAACAGTGCCACTTTTACCCCTACTGGTACTAATAGTCACACACATAGGTTAACACAGACATTGCTGTTCCTTGGAGTGGTTGCACCACTCAAAAAACAGCATATCACAGCTCACGTATGCTCTTATTTTACACATTTCGTGAATTTTCGTCTGATGTTGTTTAGTTTCAATGCTGCTGACCACCAACTCAGTCTCACTGGTGGGGCGCGCCAAGCCCAAGACTGAGTCTGGCAGAAGAAAGAGGCAAACATTGTGCAAATAGCCGATCTACAAGCTCACAGTGGCTTGTGAGCTTGTAAATTCAGATATGATTATTTTGGGGGGTCCCTGCCGGAGAGGTTTGGGAACCATTGCTGTACTGTACAGTATATGCATCTTTGTAAATGGTGCATTTATATAGCGCTCTAAAGTGCATTACATGCTCAAAGGACACACTAACTTTGGGGGGGGGGGGGATCGAACAGGGAACCTTATGGTTCCTGCCGCTCTACCATTGATCCACATCTGTATGTGTCCCGTGTTTCATACTGTTCTGCCATGACAACTGACATCCAATCGCTGGATCAATAAAAAGCCCCATCCAATAATAAAACATATATATTTACATTGGTGATATCCACGAAGGCTGTCCTCTTCTTTGGAGCCCCCTGAGGGGGAGAAGAGGCCCTCTTGGTGTGGGGAGCATCCTCCTGTAAGACATGCAATTAGCACACATGAAAAACATTGAGCTTCTTCACATGAAACTCCTAAATATTAAAATCTCTCACGTTCATTTATCCATTTGTAACATAAACAGAATTTCTTGACTGGAAATCCAACAGTGTAACTTTGGGAACAGTATACTTTATAGTTATCCATTCACATGTCTATGCCTATGGTGGATTTTTAGGAAACAAACACATTGCAGATAGAGGATAATTCAAGCTTTCCGTACAGCTGCAAGATGTAATTTTTAATCTAGTGTTGCAAGTTGTGGATATTGTTATACACGATTTGGTCCAATATATTCTGTAGTTTGGTGCAGACTGCCTAATTGTCTATGTACTCGGTGCCTGGTGTGCCATCCTCGAAACTGATCAAAATACACATGTTATGCTCTGGTCAAGATTAACTATTCATCAGTTGTGTAAAGTAAATTTTATCCAAGTGCTGTACTCAACAACTAAAGTACAATTTTCAGTACTTCTGGAAGTAGTATTTCTACATTGCAGTATTGATACTTTTACTTAAGTAAAATGAGTACCGTGTCCACCACTGATGGTCATTTAGCTTTGAACCCCTTTCAAGCTTCAAGTTTGTGAACAGCTTCACAGTAGATTACGGTATGTTCCACACAATTTAATTTAAGAAGGTGCAATTGAGGCCATGTTCCATATCCCTTCAGGATACCGTGGTGGCGTGGTGGACCACCGATTTAAATTTTAAACGGCCAGATCTAATCCCATGCAATGCATGCAGAGACAGTTAATCTGAACGTACCTGTTTCTCAGTATTCCCTTTGTTGCTCGGCTTGGGTATCTTGCTCTTCACCCGTGTAAAAGGCATGACTCCTATCCCTTCTTTCAAAGTGATATCAATAAAGATTCCCAGGAAAATAATGTATGTCCTCCTGCGAAAGGCAAAATAAGCGGCGGGTCAGTTACCAAATAAAAGAAGGGGATCCTTTTTAAACCGGTTTAGGGCTGATAAAAAAGGCATTAGCATTACAAAAACGTGCGTTTATATGCAAGGTTGTTGTTGCAGGCAACCTTTGGAGTTTGCAAGTTGCAGTAGTCGGTGGTTAGTTTACCCCACCCCCCGGGTTTCTTTTTACACACGATAGCCGTTAGAAAAGTTTTAGAAAGGAGTTCTCAACAACTTCCAACGGTATGGACCAGAGCTACTTCCACAATACACACGTTAATGAACACAAGTCTTCTTCATACGATGATAAATGATAATATCGCATTGATTAGGGGGTATGGGAAAGTTCGAAAAAGATTAAAAACACGCACGCCAATGATGATATCTTACCGTGATCTTGTGCGTTTACACTGGTTTCACATACAGTGTTTGATGGCAGTAAAACGGCAGTTTGTCCAGTTAGTTTTCGCTCAGCTCGGTTTAACTCCAACTCCAACTCCAACAACGAAGACACAACACACAACACACAGCCACACGACAACAACAGAGAGACAGAGCCGGGCGTTGATTCCAAATAACGCTGATCCCCGGCGCTCCCAGCCTATCACAGCGCGGCCTGGGATGCAGTGGGAGGGGCGCTCGGAGCTTTTCAAACTGCTAGCAACCAATAGGATCATCTGTCTGAGTCTGACTCAAATTAAACGTGTATATTATTTATTTTATATATTGCATTTACTCAGTGGTGGAAAGTAACTAAGTACTTAGTTAGATACTAAGTTACTTTCCACCATTTGGTACAAATACCAAAAAAATCAAATACCTAAAACATGTACTTAATACAGGTTTTAGGTAAGGCTATTTGTACATTTAGGTATTTGTACCAATTTCAAATACTTTTACTTAGACTCCTCTATATCTCAAAGGCAAATATTGTACTTTTACTACATTTATTTGAAAACTTTAGTTATTTTGTAGATTTTGATTATTATTTCAATTTCAAAACATACAGTAACCACTTCAGCCCATTTTGGCCATTCGAAAATAGCCGATCTAAGCACACAATGTGCCACAATTAATACATTATGAGCATGAAGATCGGCTATTTTCAAAAGATTTTTATACATTTGAAAAGTTGAACATGCATGCCCAAAGTAGGGTTCGGCAGGTCAAAAGTGTTTTGTCGGTAATTGGTTGTCGGTATGTAATGTTAGCCTAAGTTAACCTACGGATGGCTGCAATTCGAAACTGGCCCCGTAAAATCTGAACCCCCCCCCCCACACACACACACACACACACACACACACACATCCCCCCCCCCCCATTTTCCCTCACTGTATATGTTTCTTTTCCCTTTTTACCTCCATTATGATGAATTCCTGTTCTGTTCTTTGTCTACGTCTCTAAATGTTTTGATGAATTGAACATGGTGGACCCTCTGTTAATAAATATTTCAATCAATCAATCAAAAAAGCCCTAAATTGGACTTCATCGTATACTCGACAATACTGCTGACCGGTTTACGAAACATGTGGTTTTGTTACATTTTGGAATAAGAGATTTTTAGATTTATGTTGGGGAATATTTTCTGCAAGACTTTTCAAATCAATATGTGGATTGAACTGCCTAACAACTCATGGACAGACAGATCATTGAGAGAACGCAGCACCTATACCTACCGCAGGAGAGGGCAGCGTATTCTCAACACAATACAAGCATGGATAGATGTATGGGTGGCTGTAGAGTAGACTATAATCTCTCAAAGACTCTGGAGTCTGGATGTAGAGCAAGCAGCAGAAACACACACAAAGGGAGGTGTGAAGCAGTGGAAGATCATCGACGGCTACAAGCGAAGCAGGCTAACAATACACATGTGTCTCTCTGGACACAGTGGACACCCCACTGGACACCTGGAAAGGGCCAACGGGTTGAACCAGTTCTTCCACCGGTTTGACCCATGCATGCAGGAGGCAGGGTGGGGTGCAGGAGCTCATCATCTCCCTCCCCCAGCTCTTAGGTATGCACACTATAGACATCAAAGTGGGCAATTACAGTACCCTAGCTGTCTGTAGCCTAATAAGTGCCTTCTTCAGACCATGATGATTGTTACTCTGGTGAAATAATCAATCAATGCAATGATATAAATCAATGCATGCATGGATTATTTCAATCATTTTCTTTCCATGCCATTGTCAATTCACATGAAACAATAATTGAGGACCATTTCACAAGATTTGTATGGGGCAAGTTGGTTCTGTTTTGTGCAGAAACTAAATAGATAAAAAAAAGGTGCATGTCCAACTAACCATTAAGACATCATGGCTTTCAAAATCTAGATTTCTAGCCTATCCAAATTGGAATCAAATTGGTTTGATCAAGTCTAAACAGCAGAAAACGACATGGAAACTGATTTATATGAATCACATTTGAATCACCATCACCATACTTAGCCGGTGCCAACCAGTCAGACTTTGAAATCAGATTTGGGCTGCTGGATTAAGGCTGCCAGTCTAAACAAGGCCTAATAGTAGGCATACATAATATTAATATTTTGTTTTTACAATATCACCTCTACTTTCGATATAGATATTCCATCAGTCAGATGGGATCATGGGACACCCGCACACCTTAATGTATGTTTTGTAATAGTAATCAAAATCTACAAAGTAGCTACAAATTACAAATTATTGTATAGTGGCGTAAAATTACACATTTATTTGCCTCTGAGATGTATAGTGGAGTGAAAGTAAAAGTACTGAAAATTGGAAATACTCCACTAAAGTAAAAAAAAAAATCCTCAAAATTGTAGGAAGTACAGTAACTGTACTTTAGTTACTTTACACCACAGGCAATATCTTCTGACAGTGCAAGATAGATAATACTGTATAGAAATGCAGGCAAACGCGATAAACCCTGGCACACACACACGCACACACACACACACACACACACACACACTTTGTTTTGGGTATTTTAATACAGGTGAACCGAACGCAGGACAACATCGCAGACAAACTGGCATGATGCAACACACGTGCACACTTCAATGACCCTACAAGACTATATACACATGAGGGCTGATTACAGCTGGGGAATTCTTGAACATAGAATCACGAAAACTACAACATGAACATAACAGAAATTCAAGACCTAGACATGACTTCCAAGACAGGCAAAGTCTGTGCACTGTAACAGTATCAGTGCTACTATAATAGAACAATAGAGGTTCTTTGACTAAGCCGAAGAAATAACAGAGAGAACTAAAAGAACCTTTAAAGAACCAATACAGGGGCTGAACAGGTTCCTAGCGGAAGTTGTATGTCCATGAAACGGACAACAACAGGGAATCAGGAATACAATGAAACTTTTGTAAAGATTAAAGTCAACCAAATTCAACCAAAAAATGACTTATTTTAGCTCAATTTATTACACAGCCCATGAAGCTTTTAATTCATGGAGATTTTATTTGTTTTTGTCAAATTCCTAAGCCAATCATTTGATGACCGGTGGACTCAGAAGAGTCTCCATTGCCTGGCGGTTATCAAATTATTGGCTTAGGAATTTGCGACAAAAAATAAATAAATAAAATAATCAATAATTGACAAAAAGTAATTTTGGGAGTGAACTATCCCTTTAAGCAGAGGGAATTGAGTCCTTGTCAAGGCCTCAAACGAAGAACCATTACACATACTAGTAACAGAATGCTTGCAAGGAGAATGCCAGAATAATAAGTATACCCAAGGAGGTCACTACTCCTTGGGTATACTTATTATTCTGGCATTCTCCTTGCTTAGCTTAGACAACGTCTAAACTAAGACGTCTTGACAAAACGTTAGACAAGACGTCTCTGACGACGGGTGCAAACGCAAACCCCATATGTCCAAAACTGTTACTTTTCAAGGATTCAAATTCAAAAATAGCAAAAGTAGCACATTTTTATGCTTTTGTGTGAGACGCTCTGTATGATCTATCATCTAGTACAGGGGTTCTCAACGTTTTTGGCCGGGGACCCCCGGAAATGCTTTGGCAATGTCTCGGGACCCCCGCCCCGCCCCCTCCCGACCCCCAATATAAATTGACTGCTACAATAACCTTAAACCATTTTGGGCGGGAACCCCTTTTGGTGTTTTTAGCATTATGTTATAATTTAGCTATTGAAAAATAGCAGATCTACAAGCTCATAGCGCGCCACCGAGTGGCGCGCTACGAGCTTGTAGGTCTGCTATTTTTGAAAAATCGTGATTTTTTTTTGTTTTTTTTAATAATTTGGGGACCCCCTAAAATAATTTGG
>NC_136802.1:20619954-20704096 GCF_951216825.1 Electrona antarctica
TTATGAAACAAATGCTTTGCAGATTGAAAGCGGTTAATTCAAACTTGCCCTACAGCTGCAATGTTGGTGAGTTTAACATCGTTCAATACAAGCAGATTGGAAATTTCAATTTGATCAATGGGGAGTCAATGGAGGGTATTGCAACTCTAGATTCAACCCATTTAAAAAAAACAGTATTGCAAATTGCAGCTAGGTTTAATCATGGCGTGTGTGTGTGTGTGTGTGTGTGTGTGTGTGTGTGTGTGTGTGTGTGTGTGTGTGTGTGTGTGTGTGTGTGTGTGTGTGTGTGTGTGTGTGTGTGTGTGTGGGGGGGGGGGGGGGGGTGCATACTTAGTTTAGACTAGTCATTGGTTAGACATGGGTTAAGGTTAGGTTTAGGTGTGCTGCCCCGTGGGAGGTTAGGTTTAGGGTGAGGGTTTGAGATAGGTTGTAGTTGTAGGACTAATGACTGGTCTAACCAATGACTAGTCTAAACCAAGTACTTAAGTACTGCACCCCAGCTGGGACCGCCAGGGGTGTTAATTAATGCTCACCCTGGCAAGCACTTGCAATAGACTGCGCATGCTTAAAGTGAATGGCACATCGAGTGGCAAAGCAACAGGCAAAGTGAGTTTAACATTGTTTAAGGTTGGTTAATGCAATCAGACAGGACTTTTCTGTTTGGATGAATGGGCTGTCAAGGCCAGAAAGTCGTTTTTTGCTACTCTGTAGGTGTTCCTGCATAACTTCCGTGTTTGATGATGATGTCACGTGCATACCCTCTATTGTAGGAGTTGAGTCAGAGGCATATAGTATGGCTACTGCATGATGATTTGTTTACTACTGTTGAGTGAGAAAACATGTTGCAAATGCAAATCATCTGGGGACCCCCCCAAAATCATTTGGTGACACCCTGGCTCGGGGGCGCAACCCCCAGTTTGGGAACCATTTACATAAAGGTACCTTGTTTGCGTCACTCACTCACTCACTCACTCACTCACTCACTCACTCACTCACGACACACACCACACACACACACACACACACACACACACACACACACACACACACAGACACACACACGCCAGTAGTCAGTTAACTGACTTAACTGTGACATTTCTAGTGAACACATGAGGGCAGTGTTGCATCATTTTGTCTCGTATTGCCATAGGCCACTGACGCATTTCTTGCAAAGAGGTGGTCTTTGCTCTTATTGTCTGAGATGTATTTTGTTGTTAGCATAATGATGTAGTTTCACTCGGGACTCTTTCCCCACCGAGTCCACTCGAGTCACGAGTCACTACAAGGCAACAAAATAATTGTATTATACCCATATTAACTCATTAACATTATGAGAGAGCTGTCTGGCACTTATAGATCTTGGTAAGTAACAGAGCGCAGCTGACACGCCTTCCTGCTCTCACAGTGTTATCTGTACCTATCAAATAGGGGGGGGAAATCTTGTCTCGGTCAGGAATCCGGACTCTGACTCGAGCCCCTCCCTCGGTCTTTACTTGGACTCGCCCCCCCTCAGACTTTGTCTTGACTCTCTTTAGGTGGACTCGACTACAACACTAGTGTGTACGATTGCATATTTCTGTATGCTTTCTTTCTGTTTCTTTCAAGCTAAAATCTGCTGATTATTGTAATTGTTTTCATTTTGTCAAAGTTCTTATTTTACATGTTCTTTTCTCTCTGTTTTGTTTTGGGTGTCACTTCTGTTTCATTCATTCATTCATTCATTCATTATATTCATTCATTATATTCATTCATTACATTCATTCATTATATTCATTCATTCATTCATTCATTCATTCATTATATTCATTCATCATATTCGTTCGTTCATTCATTCATTCATTCATTCATTCATTCAAAGCCTAGAGCGATTGTATTTACTTTCTAATTTCAGTACAAGATATCCTACTCTAAGGTCCAAAATCCAACCATGTTAAAGTAACGGAAAAGGAGACAATCAAAGATGGAGTGCTGTGGGTTTTATTGTTTTTATGTGTTTATGAGGTGACAGTACTTAATTAGACCCCTTGGTGTCTTCCAGTTCTATTTAAGGTTTCTTCCTGGAGGCTGAGTGATATGAGTGATATATCACAATATCGTCCCCTCCCCTAACCCTTCCCCCTTTATCATACAACAACAGCTTTGGGTGCGGCTTCAGTTCAGGTGGATCACCACCCACCACCAGGCAAACCAGGCATACTTAATGAACTGGTGGGCATGTCCACATAAAAAGGACATTTTAACAAATACTGTACACTTTTTTGGGGGGGAAATCATTGGTATCATGGCACTCCATCTTTAAAAGAATCTAAAATGTATACAGGCTTACCCAGCTTTTTTGCAACCGAACTGTCTTTCTTCTCGTCCACCAGGCCAAAACCAATGTCCTCGTCGTCCAGGTCATCCAGGACTTGGGCTGCGAGCTGGAGGCAGAGCAGAGAAAGCAGTGGAGTGGTGGATAAAGACGAGGACAGGAGGTTAGTGACTTAAACGCAAATGAAAATCAACCGATAATCATCAGTAGGTTACTTATCAAGACGATGTTATCGACCTGATGCATGTACACTTGTACAGTATAGAACGTCGCAGTCCCGCCCCCTTTCATGACGACGCCAGGCCCAGGAAATAATTCCCAATGCATTTTCCCCATAGACATTTCAAAAAGTATTTATTTAAAGACCTTTTTAAGCGTCGTACAAAGCCAACTCGAGTCGTGACAAATCATGACAATGAATAAACACAATATTTTGGACCAAACAAATAATTACAAAGAAGAAAAACAAGAAAAAAAGTGTTGTAACCTGCCGTTTTCTTCTTCTTTCTCGGCTATTTTCCTCATTTTTGTCAATTTTGAAAAAAAGCGGTTGAAGTAAAAGCAAAGTGATTAAAACCAGACAACATTTGCAATATCACAATATTACAATAAGCAATAGTCCAGACAATCTCATATCACAATATCGATAGAGCATAGAGCACCAAAGTCTGACATCACTCGCTACAGGGCGCTATCATGGCATTATTTTTTGTATTGGAATTCCCTTAGGGAGATCCCATGCTGGAATCACAATAACGATTTGACTCCTATGGATATGAAGCATCAACTGACGGTGGAAAAAAAGTACTAATTTATCCAAAAAGTACGAAACGTTTTTTTTCTTTTTTTTTCTCTAAAATGTATTATTATTATTTTTAATACGACGCGATCTAACATTTGCCTATGGGAATTCCAATACAAAAAAATAACAACCCAGGGGTGAGAGTGACGTCAGGCACAGATACAATATCGATATAAATACCCAGCCCTAGCTGCATGCAGTGTCACTAACTCCCCAGAGAGCAGTGCATTCCTGTGTGCTCCCGCATGACAGACAGCCAACAGATGATCTCTCTCTCTCTCGTGTGAACTGCGTGGAAAACACACTTCCTGTATGCTTTACATAAGCAAACCCCTTGGCATTTATCCTCAATCCCAAGGCCTTAAAAGCAAATACCTCGGATCGCTGCCTGCTTGCACTTTCTAAATCCGAGTGAAATTGGAGCCAGCGATTGACAGCCCCCGTAGCCAATCAATGGGAGGGAAACTCGGGCAGCAGGGGTTCCGATAGAGGCAGAGGGGGGAGGGGGGGAGTCATGTCGAGGAAGAGACGCAACAACAGGTGCATTGAGGGGAGCAAGCTGCTGAGGGCGAACGCACACACCCTACACACATATAGGCTACACGCAGACATAATATGACACACATGCACACACACACGTACGGTAGGCCCACAGTTGCTCTTCTCTTTCTTTCTATCACTGTCCGCACCACACTGTATTGATCTGACATTTTGCCCACCGCAGTATTATGTTTCGTATGACATAAACACACAGCCTTGACTGATGTGAAACTTTATAATGGTTCAAAAGGTGCTGTATATAGTGATATTTATTTTTGGGTTAACCCATACCTGAGCTGAGGCTGATTCTACAAAGGCCTTCTAAATCACATAGTTCTCACAACTACAACTCAAGATTTTTCAAACATTTTCAAAAATAGCAGATGTACTAAGCTCACAGCGTGGCATGAGGTATATTAGTTTGTATATCTGCCTTTGTTGAATAGCCAACGCAAAATCTAAAATGACAGATGCTTTCCTGGTTTTAATGGGCTAAAATTAAACATTTCCTTGTTAAAAGAATCTGAAGCTCCTATTTGTAACGGGTCCATCTCTTTTGTAAACACAAAAATTACACCTGTGTGATTTCTGTGGGGTCCTCAATTATCTGTCCTCACTTTTTATCCTCAATATGTCCTTTGCTCAACCAATCGAATCATCGCTATGGGGTACACACAAATAGACACAGCTGGGCATATAGGAGGGCCTAGCTCCCAATCAATTTCCATCTTCTCTAGAGAGAGAGAGAGAGAACGACTCACACATCATGATTTGTCAGCTTGTGTTCCAGTTCCAATTTTGACTGCTAATTTATTTGCTTCATCGCTTCCAATTTCACTTGTTTATTCTGTGCCCTGCATGAGCTCTCTCTCCTGATTGGATGAAATTGGTATCCCGTCCTGAAAATAGATTTTCTTTTTTTCTTTACTAAATGGGCTGCATGAGATGGGGGAGACTCCTGTAATTGAGCAAACACTATAGACATGGTTAGGATATACAGCAGATATCGCTTACAGAACCTTTAATAATGAATCTTTCTTCATCTTTCTTCACCACCTACCACAAAAAGGATATAGAGGCATGATTCGCCTTTTAATTGGCTTTGAAATTACACTTTGCATAAAGACAGACAAAATCTGGTGGAGGACAAAAGATCAAAGCAGTAACAACAACCGCAGGGCCATATCGATGGCCACAAAATGGACGCCAGTCAAAAGCAGGCGGCCAAGACTCCACAAGCACCAGCCAAACAAATCGTCAGATTCCGATCCAGCGGGGGAAGTGTTCAGATGAACTCTGTCCCAGCCCACGCCATCCATTTATTTCTATGGTCTCAACAGCCACCATCCATGACCTCATGGTTGGACCCATGCCCATACAGCCTTTCTCCTGAGCTGCTATGGGATCTTGGCCCATTGCCTGGCAATGCTAAATTAAGATAAGCACCATGTAAAAGCCAATGGGACAGGCTCCGGTCCAGAGCCAAGATGTTGTTCTTTGCAAACATTTTGGATGGATGCACATGTCAGAATAAAATAATGGATTAAAGGGGATATTTGTTTGTTAAAAAGAAAAGTTTGTTAAAAGGTTAAATCACTATATTCTGATAATCATAATAATTGCTATCAAGTGTTTGTTCAGTAACAGGGGTCTCCCTGTCTCTCCAGCTCTTATTTAGAGCAAAATTTACATTTCCAGGTAGGTGTCAACATTTCAGCCAATCAGGAGAAAGTAGCCATTTATCAAGCTTAAGTTATTATAGTGTCATGTCATCACTTACAAATTACAATTCCACTTGTTTAATCTGTATTCTGACTGAGTTCTCTATTCTAACACTTTCCGGGCCACAGACGCTATCGGACGACTATTAAATGTGATTAAATATCACCTAGAACGACATCGGACGACTCCTGATGTCGTCATTCATTTTACATCTACGGATCCCGCGCTGGACACAATAAAAAAAACTCTTTCCAATGTAATTGCCCTCAGATTGAGGTGATCATACGAAAAAGCTATGTTTTTGGAGATGAATAAAACAAAATTGGCTACCGCGCTGATGCATTCCAGCTGTTCTGATGACAAAACACAGATCAAGGGTGCACCGCTGTGTGTGCAAGTGCGTCAATTTCGATGGTTTCGGCTTGTAAAGGGGCCGTGCTGACTAAATGCGTGGCATGCATTTTCTGTTTAATAAAATGCTGGAGAGACACGGAGACTCCTGTTAATTAAGGCCTCGACAGAGTCCGTTTTGCCTTGGAGGGGTGAGTCAAAACGCACACTAAACGTTATTTAGTCCTTACATAGTCCCTGCGTGAGTTACGTCTCCATTGTAGGCTTGCGTTGGTCTATAATGTGCAATCAACTATTCGTCCACTAGATGGCAGCTATGACAGATTTGATTGTTCAACTGTACTGACAGTACGTGCCACTTTATTTTTGTTTTGAGTTGAGATGTAGTTATAACTGTATACATTGAGTTTTACACTATCATCATAATTTAAGTATATACATCTGCCTGTGCTGGCCAATCTACAAGCTCACACCGCAACGCCTTGCAAGCTTGAAACTTGTTTATTCTAATTGAATTGAGCCAATTTTGCGTCTTTTGCTAGTGATGTAATCAATTAATCATTGCGTTCCCACGGGGCAGATTAAAAGATGCAGTCTACCATTCATTGTCAAAGGAAGCCAGACATGACGTTCAGAATCATTACTAGTGGATGATCATCTGTAACGGAAAACACGGTTTGTTGGTCGTGTCTGTAAACAGCCAAATTCTCACTAAATGAAAGCATAGGATTAGGAGACGATAAATTATACACAACTATCGGAGCTTGTACACACTCTGTTCTCTGCTGTAATTCCGCGTTCTTGTCTTAACACCGCGGCCACGGATTCCGTTCCCTGACATTTGGGATCTTGGCCCATTGTCTGGCAATGCTAAATTAAGATAAGCACCATGTAAAAGCCAATGGGACAGGCTCCGTTCCAGAGCCAAGATGTTGTTCTTTGCAAACATTTTGGATGGATGCATGTCAGAATAAAATAATGGATTAAGGTGATATTTGTTTGGTAAAAAGAAAAAAGTTTGTTGCAAGGTCACTATATTCTGATAGTAATCATTGCTATCGAGTGTTTGTTCAGTAACAGGGGTCTCCCTGTCTCTCCAGCTCTTATTTAGAGCAACATTTACATTTCCAGGTATTTGTCAACATTTCAGCCAATCAGGAGAAAGTAGCCATTAATCAAGCTTAATTTCTTATAGTGTCATGTCATCACTTACAATTCCAATCGTTTAATCTGTATTCTGACTGAGTCTGTAAACAGCCAAACAGCCATGATGTCATGTTGTCCTGTTTAACTTCCATGCCGATCGTGTTTACGTTTACAAAGGTGCCGGCGGAAGTGTCATCCTCTTTCAGAAAGATTGGGTCGAGTAGAGGAGGAAAAGCCTTCTTGCCGACAGGGGTACTACTTTTATATGCTTGCGTCGAGGACCGATGTTTGCGTTTCTTGCGCTGGATTGGGGTTCGTTCCAAGGTGACGGATGACGCAAGAGAGCTGACGCAATGGGAGAAATTGATCTCACCCTCCGTTGCTTAGCGCTTCCTGCGTCGATTACGTTCGACTTTGTAAAGCACTTTACTGAACAAACACTCTAGCAATAAGTACTATCACAATATAGAGCTTTTTAAGACTTATTTTCACCAAAGAAAATCACTTACCCTACCTTTGATAATATTAGATGGTTGGCTCAGTTGACTGGATAGACATGAGTGGACATAATAAACAAGTGCATAATAAACAAGTGCATAATGCAGCAGCAGGAGAAGTTTGCAAATGTTTTGTTTTTGTTTTTGCTGTTGCGGCCTAGCTTTAGCGTTGACAACAGAGATGCTCACAGGACCTACCTGATAGATTATTGCTTCTGGGTTGGCGAACTGTAAGGATAGATACATAGATACCTTTATTATCCCGCAGGGGAAATTCAGTCGCCCAGAGAGGCGGCACAGCATTTACACTTACAGAGTTACAGGTAAAGAGTAAGGAAAAGAAAGCAAAACAAGAATCATTCAACGACACAGAGCAACAGTATACAGAGGTAAAACCTCTACAATGGTCCTGCACTATGCTGGAAAACAACAGTGTCTCGCCGCGTCCCGTCACGTGCTGCACAGGAAAAGCAACAACACGGGTTACAGTGTCTTGCAGCGTCTCACCGTATACCGCCATAATTAGACAGGAAAAAGGTGTCCATTAGGATCTGCCACTAAACCAGCTCAGTGGCCTAGTGGTTAGAGTGTCCGCCCTGAAACTGGGAGGGTCATATCAAAGGCTGTAAAAATGGGACCCCATGCCTCCCTGCATGCTTGGCACTCGGCATCAAGGGTTGGATTGGGGGGTTAGATCAGCTACAAATGATTCCCGAGCACGGCACGGCTGCGGCTGCAAGAGATGGGTCAATGCGGAGAACAAATCTCTCATGCAGCAATGTATGTGACAAATAGTAGTACTTTAACCTTTAACTTTTAATCAGTACCTCATATCTCACCGTATCCCGTCATAGAAAAGGAGACTACGACTTCTGGGAATGAGACAGTAACACAGACACTGAAACAGGTACAGGGTTGCTGACTTGCAACCAGTAGTGGAAAAGGTACTCACATTTTGTACTTAAGTAACTGTCCGGAATTCAAAATGTATTTGAGTAAAAGTACAAATGTATTGGCATTAAAATGTACTTAAAGTACCAAAAGTAGAAAGTACACATTATGCAGAAGGTCCCATTTCAAATGTGAATATTTTGAAATCGGCTATTTTCAAATGGCTAAAACGTGTAAACTATAGGGCTGAAGTAAGATAGTAAGATAAAAGTACAACATTTAGATCCGAGATGTAGTGGAGTAGAAGTAAAAGTACAAATACCTCAAAATTGTACTCAAGTACAGTACTTAGTAAATGCACTTAGTTACTTTCCACCACTGCTTACAACATAGTTGACCTTACAGGACAGGGAAACCAACCAGCTGCGTGGGCCAGCAATCACCGTACAGTCTATGGTAGTGGTTCTCAAATATTTTCATGTCAAGGACTCTCAAATTGGCGGTACCACTTTGGAACAGATACACCCGGGACCCCCCATAAGAGAAGAGTTTTACAGCATTAGCAGTAATTCTCAACCATTTTAATTTCAAGGACCCCCAGTTTGACATGCATTTAGGCTACGGACCCCCATTGTATGGCATTTATATCTGGGGGAACGCCAATTTATATTGTGAAATCACTGTCAATTTAACTCTGAGAGTGTACAAATGGAACCAAAATGATGTTCCATTTGTACACTCTCTGAGTTACATACCCATAAAGGGTGCTCTGTAAGCCAGGTGTAGCTAATAATCAGCTTAATGGTACACCTCAGTAATGGCTGCGCTCAGGGCACCCCTCTGTGGATTCGTCTATAACCAAGTGACATTTCCTCGAATGGACAGTGGATTAAAATGCACTGTCCGATTTATACACACACACGCACATGCACGCACGCAAAATAATTGTACAACAACACAATCTGTTTAGCCAGCTCCTTTTAGAACTGAATCCCTAATCAGCCAAACTGAAACATTGCAAGGCGATAAAACAAAACCGTCTTTTTCCACTGCATATTCCACATTATGTACTGTAGATATTCTATATAAAATAAATATTAGCATCAATATACTAGTAATAGACTATTTTCCACAGTAATACCTTAACTACTCGTTACAGGGTAATATAATAATATTACAGTAATATATTGAAAGTAACTCGTTACTGCCCAACACTGCATATAATGTGTGTTGTTGCTGCGTGACTTTCAAGCCCTTGTCAAAAACACACATCCTACTTACCCCCCCCCCCCACCCCCTATGGAGCTCCATACTCCACACTGTCATAGGTCACGGCCATATTTGTAACACATGTTTATTTATATGAGAGGGGACGGCCGTGGGGTGCAATGGAGGGAGGGAACAAAGCAAGAAGTTGCTCGACTATATAAGGACTTTGTGTGGGTGAAGTGTACAAAGATGGGGGGGGGGGGGGGGGGGGGTAAGATGTGTGTTTTTGACAAGGGCTTGAAAGTCGCGCAGCAACAACAACCAAATGTGGACAGTTCTTACGTCTTGTCCATATTTGGAGTTACATCATGGCAAGGTAACTAAATAACCCAAACCTCTACCAAAGTGGTCACAGTACTTGAGTAAATTAACTTGGTTACTTTTTCATCACCCGTTGCGTAGCTATTAGACAACGGACGAGGGAGGAAGGGACATGCCCATGACAAGGAACCGTGGGATGACGGATGGAAGAAGACAACTGATACTTGTGTCACATCAGTGCTCAAGAGTGACCCACCGGGAGTCTCGAGACATCCATCAATTTTCCTCAGGCCATGATCGCTTTTGGTTACAAGTTACAACTCCACTTGGGCATGAACTTTCTGTCTGTCTCTCTCTCAGGAGTCATCGCTACTTTAAGAGATAGCCCTGAATGACCATAACAGGTCTGTAACCCAGAGTAACTGAGTATACAAATGGAACCATTTGGACCCTTATACGGGTCCATTCGGTAGTCAACGAACATTTTCCGTCGTAGTTTTAGTCGAGGAAATCAACACTGGTCTGATATCATCTTCATGAGCATCCCCCCCACTCCCTCACTCCTCCAGTCTGTGTGTGGGAGCCAAGACAGAGGTCAGCGCTTGCTAGCGATATCATGGCTTCCCCTGCCAATGCCCAGTCACCGTGAGCTCGGCAGGTGACGCCAGAGACAGCGTGGCACCGTGCCACGACGAGGTGTCAGGAGACCTTCCGCTTGGCTTTAATAGCAAACAGATCGACCGCGGGGCGAGGGAGGGCCGAGGGATGCAACACAGGCACACAGGACAGGAGTCACATTTCTTGTAACATACCCGCCAAGTAAAAGGGAAGCCACCGCTTCTGTTTTATTGCCTATATAATGCATACACCGGCTATCGGAAAACCCAGTTTACATTTTAACCGCTTGTGTCTGGACTCTGGACTGTATACTTAACGTCATACAATGGATCGAGAAAATAGCCTAATCTACAAGCTCACAAAATGTCCTATTGTTAAAAAAAACTGTATTATGTTGGTAGGCATCACTACACGAGGGGCAAAATGTGGAGTATGCCATTAGCTCTCTCTGTTATGTGAAAGTACAGAGATACGTGCAATGATAATGTCCAATATTCTATTTTAGTAGAGCATGTAAGAGGGGTGACATCATTTGGGTCGTTTTGGGGGCCAAGTGAGTTCTGAACAAAAAGGCACTCTAAATTGACCCAGACTGTGTTTGTCCAATTTTACAATTTACAGTAAGCATTTAGAAGATGCTCTTACCCAGAGTGCTTGATCCCAGTAAATGGCACGAAACCCATGTCCACAAACGACGATAGTAAATGGTGGTGGAAGAGGTACAGTACTTCACTTTAAGTAAAAGTATACCAATACTATAATGTAGAAATATGTCACAAATAAGTCTGGTATTCAAAATTGACAAAAGTACAAAAGTATTGGTAACAAAATTTACTTAAGTGCTTAAGTATAAGTACTCATCGCATTTCACAGGTTTTCTAATCATCCTTTGGAAAATAGCCGAATTGTACATAGGGCTTAAGTGTTTAATCATGTATGTTTTATTGTCATGTAATAACAATCCAAATCTATTAGATAACTATAGTAACCAGAATTTTCAAATAGTGGAGTATTGCCTCTGAGATGCAATGGGGTAGAAGTAAAAGTATTAAATTGGTACAGTACAGTACATCATGTACTTCCCTCCACCACTGGTAAATGGCATGAACCCTTGTCAACAAACGGCATAGTAAATGTTCACATAACTGCTAGCGCAAATCCATCGACTCAGCCACGCACTGTCTTTCTGCGACATTTACATTTTGGTGAATGAAAAGTAGTTAGAGGCTGCATCCTGCTGTTAATGGCTTCAGTCGATGCGTCACGAATCTGTGTGAATCACATTATGATGTGAGTCATGGCTCCATATTCCATAACCATCCCTACTATAGAACACGCACGTGCACAAACACACAATACATTTATCTACGTGTAGAAGGGAGTTCCAGCCGCGCCTCTAGCCTATAGCAGGCCAATCTGGTGCATCTCAGGAGCAGGACATATATATATGCGAACAAGAAGGCACTGGAGCAGCTCAGACGATTTAGGCCCTTATTTTATTTGTAATTACATGTGTGTGTGGAGAAGAGGTTGGGAGGGAGATGTGTTGTCTTGCACGTCAACCTGACCTGACGAAGATGTAATTGACACATCGAAACGTTGTCGCTTTTTACCTGCACCCTGTTACAAATAAAATAAGGGCCTAAATCGTCTGAGCTGCTCCAGTGCCTTCTTGTTCACATTTATCTACGTGTTCACAGATGTAGCAAATATAAATTCTCATGCTGCGTTCACACGGGCAGATGCAAAGATACGTACAGTTTACCAGCGACATGAAGATGCAAAGATGCATGCAATGTTTGTAGCTGCTACAAAGCTACAAAAAGTTGAGCTGGTTTCAACTTCAACTACAAAGATACAAAGATACAAATATGCTGTGTAGCTTTGCATCTTTGTATCTGCCAGTCTCAACACAGCCTTAGTAACGCCATTGTGTCGAGAGCGGAGGCGCACTGTCTAAAGTGGACTTGAGCCACGAGATATTTAGTTAGGGACAGAATGGTAACTCGTATCCCCTCTATAGTCGGCATGTGCCGTCGACGGTAGCCCCTTCCATTCAAACGTTTGACGTTTGGCCAAATCCGATCCCAAGAAGTCACCGTCATCCCATTTTGGGATTGAGAATGTAGCTATACCCTAGCATAAGGGGACACGGGGCAAATAACTCCACACAGAACGGCCCTTTCGCCAACCCCACCTAGGGTATGGGTGCTGATGACGCCGAGGACAGTAGACTCCCCCAGTGCCCACAGCGTCCCTGGCGGGAATCAAACCCAGGACCTTCTAGCTGTGAGGTGACAGCTAGCGCTACCGACTCCGCCACACCGTGCCCCCTCGCCTTACAGTTTAACACCAGCAGTGCAGCAAGCATTTCACGTCTTCCAAGATGTTTTTGTCGTGAACTGTACTGTGAACTGTGCACTTATACTTTCTTTTTTTAATGTTTTTTTTTTGTGGCTTTCGCCTTCATTTTATTTTTTCTATGGAGGGACAGACAGTAGGCTGACAGGAAATGGGGAGAGAGATGGGTGGAAGACATGCAGTAAAGGCCGTCGGGATCGGGAGTCGAACCCACGGCACACTGCCAGACTGGATTGCCAGCCAAGGTGCCTGGACCACTGAGCCATGGCCCAGGCCGCACTTATACTTTTATTATGTAGTGATGTCCTAGTGTTTCCTGTTGTGCATAGTTCTTCATTCCCAGTTACACACCTGTCTCCATTCTCTCATTAGCCCTGCAGTTGCCTGATGACACTCACCTGTGTTCACTTCACTAATCAGCCTGTAGTCTTAATACTGGACTCATTCTGCTCACACTGCCAGATCCAAGTTTGTTGTTACTGTATGTGTTCCTGCCCGTGTTGTCATCCTGTTTTTCCTCCTCACCTCCTGATGTAAGCCTGTTTAGTGTTATTTTGTGTAATAAATACTGGACTTAATTGACCTGCCTGCCTGCATTGTTCTGCTACTGTTTCCTCACCTGACACACACCATGACAGTTTCTGTCTCGGGACCTGAGCAAACGGGCATCACCCCCCTACCCCCATTCCCGCATTAAGCTAGACGGTAAATTATTAATGTCTGCTGTAAAACATCACAGCCTTCTGCGTGGAGCGTGTTGCGTAACACTGAACCGGGTGGCCATGAAAGATTCAGATAAAAGCATGCATATAAAACAAAAGCAAGCGCTACGCTCTGCTGTCGGCTATAGAACAATGTCTGGGATTTGATGGAGTGTGTGTGGAGAAGAGGTTGGGAGGGAGATGTGCTGTCTTGCACGTTAAATAGGAAAGTTACTTTTCTAGATTAAGTTATCTCAAACATTTTGAGGACACCCCGGTTTGGTATGCATGTATGCATTTAGGCCAAGGACCCCTGTAACTCTGACAGCGTACGAATGGAACAAAATGGACCCGTTAGAGACTTTTAATGTTCCATTTAGTTCCTAACTCTCAAATGTTTTAGCTTGGGGCTCCTTGAACTGCCTCAAGGAGCCCTGGGGGTCCCCCTGCACAGGACCCCACTTTGAGAACCACTTGTTCTACATTACCAACGTAGAATCAGTTTTTATCACAGGCTTACAGGTTTAAATCAGTGGGCGGAATTCGTTTTTACAATTTAGGCATTTAGCAGACGCTCTTAATCCAGAGCGACTAACAGTAAGCAAGAACAACACCTGGTAATGCATCAGATACATAATTGCGAACGCAGTGAGCATTTACTATGAGACCCAGCAGATCATGTCTGTCTGTCTGTCTGTGTGTGTGTGTGTCTGTGTGTGTGTCACGCTGTAACACCACCCGCCCACCACCAGAGGGCGCAGCTGTATCACACACAAAAACACACACGTGCACACACACACACACACACACACACACACAACTTAACTTAAAAAAAAACTTAACTTAAAAAAAACTTAACTTAAAAAGAAAACTTAAAAAGAAAAAACTTTAAAAAAAACGTAACTTAAAAAAAAAACTTAAAAAGAAAAACACTAAAAAAAAACTTAACTTAAAAAAACTTAACTTAAAAAAAATCTTTAAAAAAAACGTAACTTAAAAAAAAAACTAAAAAAAAGAACTTAAAAAAAACCTTAAAAAAGTACGTAATTTATTCTAATTGTTGTTATTGCAATTTACGAGCTGCGTTCGCTTCCCGCGTTCGCGCGTCTTACTTGTAGTAGTCATCAAGAATCCTACGTAAGCTAAGAACCTAACAACCGTCTTAACAGTGGAATATCTATATAATGAGACTTATGCGTATACATTATAGGGTGCTATGTCTACATAAAATGCTATCTAAATTACATAAATTGAGCCTTTGCATGCACCTGTAAGGTTGTCGAGACTAGGGCAAGTGCTACAGCTCTATCGTTTCATTTTAATTGTTTTCAGGAAAGAAAGAAATGAAGGCAGAGAGCGGGAGAGCAAGGAGGGAGAAAGAAACAGAAAAATAAACGTCATCGAAAAGCAAAGCATTTCAAGCTAAGCACCAGGTACGTATGTACATGAGGTCACACATACGGCACAAACTGTAGCGGCACAATGGCTTCCACATAAGAAGGTAGTCCACATATTATGGCAAACACTTTCGCAGGTAACAATCCACCTAATGGACCCACAGAAAACAACGTGTCGCAGCAGCGGAGCTCATTCTAGCGCTGTCTTCCCTCTTCATGCACGCTAGTTGATTTATAGATAACCCATGCATGCACGCACGCACGAGCGCACACACACACACACCTCCATTATCTCAGGGGATATTAAGACTGAAATACCCAAATAGTATTTGGAACCTTTTTTCACTTTTTTTTCATTTCATCATGCTGGTCCTCGACGTCCCGCTGGTGTCAGCATGCATGCGTTCCCATGTGAAGATGGAAGAAGGGCCTCCATCTGTGAGTGACTCACACACCGACACTGAGCGGTAATAAGGTACTTCTGAAAGCTCTCACACTCTGAACCCCAATGCAGCTCTGAATATACCGTCTGCTTGTCGGTCTGGTGGAAACCTCATACTGTATGTCCAAAACTGTTGCTTTCAAAAGTATCAAAAGTAGCGAGATTCGAGTTTGTTGCATCTACTACTTTTGATGCTTTTGTTCGACGCATGTAGGCTAGTGTGTGACGTATAGGGTGTTCATTTACGAAAAACAAAAACATATGGAAATAGGAGCTTTCTGCCTGACGATGACGATATGCTTCCACTGCTCATACAACTACATCAGGGGTGGGCAACTGGTGGCCCGGGGGCCACATGCGGCCCCCACCTTCACTTAATGCGGCCCGCATGTTAATATCAGAATACTGATATAGTATTGATTGCAGCTGTTACAATTCCAAACCTGCAAACATGACCCGCTTTAATTACTTAATGACTAGTATTAAAATGTTATTGTCTTTTTGTGTCCAATGTAGTTATGTTAGCAGTTCATAAAGTTAACATAACTATAACTAAATGCATTTCAGGATTCCAATTCAAATATAGCAAAAATAGCTGATCTACAAGCTCAAAACGCGTCTCATTGCGACGCGTTTTGAACTTGTAGATCGGCTATTTTTTCTACGACAGTAATATGCACTGTGGCCCTCTGGAGTGAGTGCGGAAATATATTGGCCCTCGCCATCATCAAAGTTGCCCACCCCTGAACTACATGTAGGCAGAAATAACAAACTATGATGAAAAACATTGATGTCAACTATAGCTTGTCTTCCATTGACAAACTAAATAAAAACTAAGCTATGATGACAAAAACCATGACTAAATACACTGGCAATTTCATCAACAAATAAAAACTAGCCGCAAATGTTTAGGGAGGGCCTAGTGGAGAAGAGATCCAGCAGAACTAAAAGAAAATGCTTGGCTGCGTTCTGTCTACATCACGCTCCGCATTATGCCACCAAGGCCTGCCAACATAAACTTACTCTGTTTTTGTAGATTTAGTCAACCAAAACTAGACTAAAAGTAAAACATTTCAGATATTTATTTTATTTCTACGTTTATTTGGGAGGGACAACGCATATTAATGAACACCACACATACATACCATACCATCTTAATACACCGGAATTAGCACCCTAACTCAGCTTCTATAGTCCCCCATAAAATATGACCAAGACTTAATGGCTTTTATTCGAACGACTTATGACTAATACTAAATCACAGTTTGCTGTCAAAATGAACACTGTTTAAGTAAGTGACAATAGAGCAGCGAAGTCTCTCGCTCATCCCCTGGTTCCAAGGGGTTCGCGGAGGTTTTTCTCTATGGAGAATAACATTGGGTCATCTTAAAATCGTCTCATAAGAATTGTGGTCCAAAAATAAACAAACCCTCTCTGCGATATTGTCGGGGAGGTGTCTCTGTATGGTTTACGACAGTCAGTCACTCATATTTGATACAGCTTCTAGCGAAAATGTTAGTAATTCGGCAGCATTAGTTGATTCTTCATATCTACATTATGAGTGAAACTTCTGGGATGATTTGTTTATTTGTCAAACAAAGTTCTTATGAGGCGATCTAAGACCCCCCCTATGGGGATTATAATACAAATAAATAAATACACGAACCCGTGGACTTAGCGCCCTCTAGCGATATTGACGTCAGACTTACAGTAGGTGCTCTATGGGCTAACCCTAACCCAATAGGCGTACACACCCGTACGGGGCCTTTTGGAACCCACTCAAGGACACTTTGAGACCCACTGGTGTAGCAGAGTGTTTCCAGTGAGTCAACATGCACAACAGCAGCACCCTACCCCGTTTGACCAGAATGGAACAGAGCCTTCATTAGTATCAGCGGTATAAGCCCTTGTAAGGAAGTAGGGAAGGGGCCCAAGTTCTTTCCAAAATGGCGTGTGCATAGAGCCCATTAAAACGTCTCTGAGTCTTTGATCACAATAAAAAGTAATGGAACATTTTCAAAGAATGTCATGTTTTCCAGAGCTACACTGCCTCCCTCCAGCTGCTGCAGGTACACCTCTGGATGAAACAAGTCACTTTAAATATGCATGAGGCCCTTTTTTGCTCCTCTGCATTTCCACGACATTCTTCTCCCATTAATAAATGATGCGTGCGTGCGTGCGTGCGTGCGTGCGTGCGTGCGTGCGTGCGTGCGTGCGTGCGTGCGCACGAACAAGCAAAAAGAATGAGTCCCATGTCATCCATATATTATATGTTCGCTGTGTGACAGCGCATTACGTTAGTGATATAACCAAGCCGCCAGAACCGAGAGGGTTAATTGAAGCGCATCATTACTCATGCTGGCCGATCGTAGGTACTGCAGCGTATTCCAGCTGTGGCCAGACACGTGTCAGCCCTTGTTAAAGCTGCACCGTGGGGACCGTTCTGGTCAGCCGTTGTTAAAGCTGCACCGTGGGGACTATTCTGGTCAGCCCTTGTTAAAGCTACACCGTTTGGACTATTCTGGTCAACTGTTGTTAAAGCTGCACCGTGGGGACTATTATAGCCAGCCCTTGTTAAAGCTGCACCGTGGGGACTATTAAAGTCAGCCCTTGTTAAAGCTGCACCGTGGGGACTATTATAGCCAGCCCTTGTTAAAGCTGCACCGTGGGGACTATTAAAGTCAGCCCTTGTTAAAGCTGCACCGTGGGGACTATTCTGGTCAGCCCTTGTTAAAGCTGCTGTCAGATTCCCTTCCTGAGTCTAAAGGGCCTTGCAAACGTGAAGCGAGGAACGCAGGCGTTGTTGCCTGGATCAACACAGGTCTCCTCCAGGTCTGTTGAAGAGGGGGCGCAACAACGCAAGCGTAAAAAAAAAGCTAAACAGAATCCAGGTCTGGTGAGTTGCGAGCGTGTGCACGTAACTAGCACGCGCGCAACAAATTCACGGGACCGCTCTCACGTAAATACGCTTGTGTTGTCGCACCGCGTCTTCTCCGAGCAAAAACGCAGGTCTCATTGAAAATGAACTATAGGCGCATTTTATTGCTCCCCGTTTGCTAGGCCCTTAAGGCGCTCGGCATGGACATGGAAGCTTCTATACACCAGTCAACACTGCAGAAAAACCTTACTTAGATGAACTGTCTGGGTGGAGGACGATTTCTACTTTTATAGTTACATATGTAGGAGTTATATAGGTATAGGGGGACGTTTGAATTCCACATTTCTGCTAAGCATCAAAGCTGTATGTGCTTGACCAATTTGATTTACAGTAGGACAAATGTACGCAAAAGTAAAGACAAAAAAAATATCCAGACTGTCTGACGGAAGCGCAGTCTGCCTCACAAGACAGTAATAGGCCTAAAACTCTCAAAGAGTTAAAACTGTGTACATTGCATGTTCATATATCCTATTGCCACAGGATATATGTTGCAATTGAATGGCTGGAAAATGGAAATTAAGAGTTTACATAGTACACACAGTGCATGCATAAACTTTACTTAATGATAAAATATGGTTTCAGTATTTATTTATGACGTATTTTCGCTATTATTAAGGTTATTGTAGCGGTCAATTTGTATTGGGTGTAGTGGGGAGGGGGACGGGGCACGGCCAAAGCATTTCCGGGGGTCCCCAGCCAAAAACGTTGAGAACCCCTGAACTAGATTGCAGAGACGGGCTGCCCTATGGGGTTGTATTTCATTCTACTTTGGGAGCATTTCAGGTTGCTTTGCGTTGTCTTGCAAAGAAGAGGTTGTAATTTGTAGATGTTCCAAATATTTGGCTTGTATTTCAGAAAGACGGTCGATATGCATCATCAACTAGATTGATTAGCATCGCAGCCATTTGGGTGCATCACGTTTACATTGATAAAGCACCCATAAATCATAAAATAAATAAATCTAAAACCAACAAAAAAAACGTATACCATCTCCGATGTCTTTAAAATCACATATTACATTACTCGCCGCCACACAGATGCACAGTCATGACTGTGACTGATGAGATTTAGATCTATCTACCTTTTGAGTGGCATGCGAGAGAGAGAGGGAGAGAGAGAGAGAGGGAGGGAGGGAGGGAGGGATGTGTGTGTGTGTGTGTGTGTGTGCGCGCGCCATCACAATCATTTTATACATTAGCTATTCAAAAATAGCAGATCTATACGCTCACTGCATGTCACTTTGTGCCGTGCTGCAAGCTTGTGTACATCTGCTATTTTTTTACTTTTATTATTATTTTATTTACACGTCTTCTGGGGTTCCTGGCACAAAGAAGCACTGGTCTACACCAAATGTATTTTCAAAAGAAAAGAAAAAAAACTCCAGAACCTCACACATTGCACAATTTTCATCCCGAATAGGGACAGGGTTCAAGTGGTTAATTGTGAGATAAATTCCTTCACAGCTCAATGTGCTCCATTTTTTTGCTCCTTATTATCATAGACAAAGCATCTGTTCTTGCTAAAGCCCAAACAAACACAAACAAAAGTGTTTGGCACAGAGGCACCATTTGCAGGAAAAACAAACTAGAAGGTGTCAAACACGTGACCAATTAAAAAAGAAAATGTTGTCTCCAAAAATAGGGACGAAAAGTGATTCATGAATGTTGCAGAGAAGAAAAGCATCAAAAGTAGCAGATCCACAAGCTCAAAATGCAACGTGAAGCGATGCAATTCGAGCTTGTGGATATGCTACTTTAGGCGTTTTTTGAATCTGAATCGTTGAAAAGTACTTTATGCTTATTAGTAATACACTGAACAGGTGTTGTTGTCCTTCGCACAAATGAGCCACATGGAATGTAGCCTCGGAGACCGTGGGTGTTTGAAAGGAGAAAAAAATGCCCGGGGCGAGACATGCATGAGAACTGGCATACAGTACGTTGTATTTCCGCTAACCAATAAGAGTGCAGAGGGGCGTCATTCCAAATGTGGTGATGTCAGTGTTCTCCGTGAGGCTGTGTGGAGCCGGGAGCAGAGGGGGGCGGGGAGTGGGGAGGCGGTCACATAGGTTGGTGAGCCAATAGGAAGTCGCCCGGCGGTCTCGGCCGGGAGATGGTTCTGCCCCTCTATGCCCAGAAAAGCATAGGTGTCTTTCGGGGCTACATGGAATATGATTCCACTCTCAAACAAACATCTCAGCCCCCTTGCCGTGGTCAGCATGTCAGCAACATATACCCTGCAGCCGGATGCATTACCTAAGCGTAACTCCCTCCATTTAACCACAGAAAATGCTTCTTAATGCTGGCCTTCTGTTACACTAGGACTAAAGTCCCTGTAGAACAGCCGTTCTCGGAGTGGGGTATGGGGGAACACGGATATTCTCTTCCCTGGCACAAGACATTTTCAGATGAGGGTCCAAGGCTATATATAAATGTGGGGGTCCTTGACATGACAAAGTTTGAGAACCACTGCTATAGAAGTCCTCTGCCATGCATTTTTACCAATTGCAGGCTGCATTAATAATTATTTCTTTAGTTTGAGACTAGTGGCTCGCCCCTCAATAGACTCATTTGGACATGAAACCACTCGCCTTTGATGGCAATTGGATGATTTGAGGCATTTTGTTCCAAAAATGTGTTTTGCAAAAATCCACTTGTTGGTGGTGCTACAACAGGCCAATGTGAAAAGTGTGGGATATATTCCTCAGCCTAGTGGAGGAGTAATAACTGGTGGCGCTATAACAGGCCGTTCTGGAGAATTTGGGGCAGATGTTCATCGTTGGCATCCAGGGAGTGTGTGTGCAAAGTTTGGCATCGACCGGGTTAACGGTGCCGGAGATTAGCTGGTAACAGACGGACGGACGGACATACACACAATCCTGCAAAGCCAATGTTAGCCAATTAGGATGGAATATGAAATATCGGACAGATCCGTCTTGAACACATGACTATAGAGATACTGTGTAACGATTTGTGGGATTTTTGTACAGAATCTGGAGGAGTAATATCAAAAAATGTGTTTTACAAAAGTCAGTAACAGACGGACGGACACACACACAGACACAGACTCACACACGGACAGAGTGCAAAACATACTCTCTCCCCATGCCTTCGACCTGGTGGAGACAAAAATCCAGCTGTCAGGAGTCATACAAAATGCTTGTCAACGTGATGGTTGAGTTTTGTCTTGCATTGCACAGCGCTGACATTGAATGGATTTGCCTGCAGTACTTATGCAGGCATCAGGCGAGATGAAGGAATACATTATGGGGAATTTCTATGAAGGCTAAACTAACGCCATTGGCACTGAACCGGCCTGGTGAAAAGTTCTGTATGTTTCCTATGGCTCTGGACTGATAGGGGCCCTGAATGATGCCAACATGTATTTATGTGTGTGTGTGGGGGGAATCCGCAAAAAAATGCAGATCTACAAGCTCACAACCCGTAGCAACAGCTATTTTCGGTCAATAGATTAGTTTAGAAAATCAGCGGACCAAGGACAGAGCCCCGGGGGACTCCCCCAGTCATATCAGGTTCAAGTGATTTTCTCTCATGGGGACCACATTTCCTACCAGCTAATCGGGTCAAAATGCACCACACTGTCAGTATTACTGTATCGTCTCTGACGGCGTTGAAACCTCATTGTATCCAACGCTGTTACTTTCAGGTTATACTGTCAGGGTTCAAATTCAAAAGTAGCAGATCGAGAAGCAAACAATATTCTGGGAGAAACATGGATCTTATTGAAGAAGAACAGCCTACTCTAGACTAGAGTTCAGAAGGTAAGGGGCCCAGTGGGACGTGGCCTTTTGGCCCCCTCTGGGGACTGGGATAATTTGGGGTAATGAGATCCTGTGCCTGTGGTTACATTCTGGCCTAACCTGGCAGTCGTTGCTTTCTGTGTCGCTTAGTGTCAGAGTCAACAGAAGGATCTGGCTGCTGTCGCTTAGTGTCAGAGTCAACAGAAGAATCTGGCTGCCGTTCAGACACACTGCTGTAGTACACATGCTCAGTGGTTGGAAACATGTACTCAAATGTTTTACTTTACTGTAAGTGAGGGACTGCCGCACAGTGTCTTCAAATGCAGTGAAATAGTTTATTAGGGAACCAGCAACCTGATGAAGGCCGTAGAAATACTGAAAGTTGGAAATACTCCAGTAAAGTAAAAGTACCTCAACATTGTATTTTACTTAAGTACAATACTTGAGTAAATATAATTAGTTACTTTCCACCACTGCTGACAGGGCTGAGCAGAGAGCTGCCCGTCTCCAGTGTTCTTTTTGACAGCAAATTTTTATTTAGTTTTAGTCGACTAAATATAAGATTTCCGTAGACTAAATCTACAGTTGATTTAGTTGACTAAAATGTATTTTGGCGGGCCTTGATGGCGTCATACTGGCTGATTTTACACTTGCTGAAAATAGCCGATCTACAAGCTCACAATGCGTTGCTCTGTGACGCGTTGTGAGCTTGTAGATCTACTATTTTCAGCATTCAACCAAACATAAAATGACTTGTCTTTTAGTTCTACTGGATCTCTTCTCCACTAGTCCCTCCCTGCCATTTTAGTCAGTTTTTATTTGTCGACAAAATTGTCAGTATATTTAGTCATAGTTTTAGTCATCATGGCTTGGTTTTATTAGTTTTTATTCCGTTTTCCTCAGTGTAAAACGGTAGTCGACAAACATTTTTCGTCATAGTCTTATAAATCAACACAGCCTGTCTCTGACATGTCCTAGCTTGGCTTATCCTCTCAGTCAGTTCAGTTCACTTCCCCACAGTGTATAAGCACCTCTGTGATTGACAGAGCCAATGAGCTGGAGCCTCTCTCTCCACTGTGGTCTGGTCATTATGCAGCGCTCTATCAGAGAGAGGAAGGCATTTATGGACCTAGTGGTCGTAAAGTTAAGGAGAGGAGGGCACTCAGGGCAGGGTCGCTGCATGGCACTTTGAAGCGGCATAATCGCCACGCACTGTAGGCTATAGCAGGGGTGCAACGGTAAATCCAACCCGCGGTCTCACCCAAACACGGTGAAATAACACGGATTGGCAATTCCGTACATGCACTAGTAGAAAACTAATCAAGTCTGAATAGTTCATGAAGACAAATTATAATGACATTAGTCTCATTCAGGAACTGTTCGTATAGCAGAGCCTGCTTGGTTAGCGGCTGTTGCCACGCCGACAGCCTGACCTTTCTGTGGAGATGAGACGGGAACAATGCAGACGCACTCCTCCTCCAAGCCCTTCAGGTCACACATAATACATGACACACACAGACCATAAACCCATGTGTGCACCTAGCTGCCCCCCATGCATTTGTAATGACTCGCATAATTAACGGGTCAATATTACTGCAGAGGAGCACGTCTCCCGGTTTGAATGCTATCAATGCACTGAAAGGGACAAAATCACATTTAATCAGACCGTTGAATGGTCTCAGTAGCCGTCTACTGACCTACCAAGATCTCACTAGATGTGCATTTTCCCTTCATTGTCAATGGCGCCCCTCAAAAAAAGACAGATATGAGGTCAGGGGACTTATGTGGCCGGTTAAGACTTATATGAGGTCAGGGAACATACGTGACCAGTTAAGACTGAGGTTAGGAGGGGCACGGTGGCACAGTCGGTAGTGCTGTCGCCTCACAGCTAGAAGGTCCTGGGTTCGATTGGTGGGCGCTGGGGGCGTGTTCTCTCCTACGCGTCATCAGTGCCCATACACGAGGCGGGGTTGGTGAAAGGGCCTTTCTGTGTGGAGTTTGCATGTTATCCCCGTGTCCCCTAGGCCTAGGGTAGGTACCCTCACAAAAAACATGCACTAATCCTGGTCTCTAAACTACCTCCCCCTGGCCAGCCGGGTTGCCTGATGGAGGGGAAAGGAACTGGTCGGAAAAACGTGTTCCATCCACGCGTTACGTCGGCCGGGGAAACTCCCCCGTCAGGTGAAAAGAAGCAGCTTGGACTCCTCATGCATAGAAGGAAGCATGAGGTCAGTCCGCTGATTACATTGGAAGCGGGTGAGCATGTAGCGTGGATTAACAAGTGACTGGGTGTACTGTAGCAATGTGTTTATTCTCCTTGGCTCTATAACAGTGCGGCGCACTCGTCCCCCAACCGTGCGCTATTATCTTAATACGAGATGCATATCATATGTCCATGGAATCCTGAGGATAGGAATGAATGACATTAAGAAAAGGGGGTGAAAAAAGGTGTGGCTAATTGCCGTCAGGTTTCATTTATAGCTACCCTCACAGCATGTAATATACTGTAGCTGCATAATCGTCTCTGTCGGGTGGAAACCTCATTATGTCCAAATACTTTTGGGATTCAACCTAAAAAAATGGCTACGACGAGCTCAAAACACATTGCTTCGGGTCGCGTTTCGACCTTGCGGATCTGCTACTTTTGATGCTTTTGGGTGAGGTCATAGAGGGGAGATTCTCTTTAGACCTTAACTGACAATATATAACCTGAGTAAATGGTTTTTGTATTTAAAAGGATATTTCCCTTTCAAACATGTTTGGGGTAATATTAATGTGACTTTTGTGAGCATCCCAGACAGTTGCTTTATTCAGTATATTTAGATATATATTCAGACACACTCTTTTCCCATATAGACCCATTGCAACTTCAAACTCCATTTTAAACATGATAGATTCATTGAAAACGCCGGTCCTTGGTCCGGGTGACTGATATATTGTCCTATCAGGGGGCCGTGCTTTTTCAATTACTTTTTTTCATTTATTTTATTTATTACATTTTACCCAAAAAATATATTAATTTACAATGGGTTTATATAGGACAGGGGTGTGACTGATGTAATATCTAAATAGTGAATCAAGCAACCTGCCTGGGATGCTCACAAAAGCCTGAGTAGACGTTAAAAGTGAGCGATCCCTTTAAGTATATCCTGTGAGAGTGACTTTAACCAAGAGTGTAAAGATGGACCACCTTATAGTGTCCATTTTCTCCACATGAGCAAGTGCTATCGCTGCAAAAACCTATACAGAACTAACGCATGGCATGGTGGCGACGGTGACAAGAGAGGGACGGCAGCTGTAAACTGACACGCGCGGAGCGCCGCGACTTATACGTACAAGGCATTGACTGTACGGCAAAGGTCGGAGTTCAACACCACTCGACTGAAATGGACTGCGGTCAGGCCGGCCTCGACAAGGAGAAAGAAAGGAGGCACTCGAAACATAGAAGTGGTATCAGTGGTGGAAAAAGTATTCAATTGTAAAAGGGCTGAAGTGGTTAATGTATGTTTTGTAATATTGTGTAATAATCAAAATGTACAAAGTAACTAGTAACTAAAGTTGTCAAATAAATGTAGTGGAGTAAAAGTACAATATTTGCCTCTGAAATGTAGTGGAGTAGAAGTAAAAGTACTGAACACTTGACATACTCAAGTAAAGTACAGTAGAAATACCTCAGTAATAGTACAGTACTTAAGTAAAATGTACTTAGTTACTTTTCGAGGTATTACACTGAACATCATGGCGATATGTGGCATATAGCCCATAAAGACCTGAGGCTGATTCTATAAATCAGGGATTCCCAAACTGTGGTGCCGCAGCTATTGAAAAATAGCAGATCTACAAGCTCATAGCACGGTACCGAGTGCTGCACTACGAACTTGTAGATCTGCTATTTTTGAAAAATCTTGAAAATGTGGCGCAAATCTTTGAATATATATTCTTTCAGAGCGAACGTTTTTAATTCAACTAGTCAGCTAGATCAGGAGGTAACGGGGTGCACAGCCAAATGCTGTTGAGGTCCCACCAGACCAGACCCCGAATCAACTTCACAGTCCCTCCCTGTTGAGACCTGAGGAACCAGGCAACCACACATGCAACAACTGTCAACAGTGTCATTTCACAAACCAACATATTCCAAGTATTCAAGATCAGAGGTATCATTTCATGCAAAACTAACAATGTGATCTATATGCTTATAAATGCCCCTGTGGGCTAGCATATTATTGGAAAAAGCTCTCAAAACTAGGATCACAGAACATAGAAGTAACATCATGACAAAAAGAGTCCTTTTGCACTACATTGTAGAAAATCCCCATTCCAGGTGGGAGGAGTCGGACTGAGAATTGGCACACCTGCACTCAGTTGAGTGGAGTGAGCCCACACACCTGCACAGATTGCAGAAAGCCGTGAAGAGAGACACAGATGGTGCTTTCAAACAACTAGAGCGGTGCCCATTGGGCACTGTGACTGGCCTACTTGGAACGATGCAAGTTGGAAATGAATTCCCCACCCAGTTATTATGTACGTGTCCATTTTAAGCCCATATATGGAGTTCTTTGTCAGGCATGCCCAAATATGGGTGACAAAATGTCACCAACATTACATGTATATAAAAGAGAAGATTTGTGTTTAAAAAAAGATACAAATTATTTCAAAAGATTTCAAAAATATGTTAAAAGAAATTCAAGTACAAAGTGACGTGGCGTGAGCTTGTATATCTGCTATTTTTGAGACCCACTGTTCTACAGTATATGTAGGCTACGTGCTGTTGCCTGTTGCTATGCGTAACTAAAATCTAAAATGACACGGATGCTTTCCTGCGGTTTTAATGGCTATCGTGACTAGTACGATATTATACTTGATAGCACTCAGGAAGCATTTCACCTTTATGGCACCCTTGAGACGAGGGCCCCACTACTCCTGCGTCTGGCAGTGAACATTACATTCTAATAATAAAAAAGAATAATGTGCATCGCTGTCAGTCAAGTGTCATCGTCGACATTCCAAAGATGCCGATGATTGACTGGACAGTCATGCTTTTATTGCACAGAGCGGAGCCATCGCTCTCTCACTCATTCGCCCATGACTCACAAGATGTCAGTCTTTCAATCATTCAGTCATTATGTCCCACCCACACCTCACTCACTCACGTACGGTACTGTACTGTATCTCTCTCTCTCTCTGTATCCAATTATCTGACACAAACTATTGAATTGCCAAACATTCAATAGCCTGCAAGGGAACATTTCTCGCAACACGAGTAGCGAGCATACTTTTGTCGATCAGTACCATGTAGGGGTGTAATGATGATACATTTTAACACATTGAGAGCCCACGCAAAACTGCCCAAAAATCACTTTCACCTAGAAAATCCATTCACATTTTTTATAATTCAGCTGACTAGTTTCTGAGTTATTTAATTTAAACGCCAAATGCATTCTCAATGGCGAAAACACAAACTTTGGCACCACGTATTAAAAAAAAAAATCATTGTTTTGATTTTTTTTTAATAAAAACAAATAAATGGCTCTGCCCGTGCGGTAATACCAAAGACGTCCACAGACGTCTTGGGCACAAACAGCGGTACGATACGTTTCACCATACATGGTTGATGATGCGATACATGGACGGTATTGGCTCATTCATGGCGATACATTGATTTAAAATCGATACAGTAACTATTTAGCAAATAAATTCAATCTGTGTGAAACAATATGGAATGTAAAGGTAATTAAACCATTCCTTTTCTTTTTTTCTTCTTAAAATTGCTAAATACAACGCACATTGCAAAACGATTCAATACTGAGATACGATACGATACAAAGTCAAACGATACGATATGTTGCTCTTTATATTTCGATATACTTCGATTCTTGAAATTAAAATGATGATACTATATCGTTACACCCCTAAAACGGCCCTCTCTCTCTCTCTCTCTCTCTCTCTCTCTCTCTCTGGTTACCTTGCATAAGGGGGGTGATGGTTACAGGCGAGGTCAGAGGTGAAATATCAGGAATATTTTTGGTGTGACGGCTTTAACTGTAAGTTGCTGAGTCTGTTGGTGATCTGTGTGTGCGACTGTGCGTGCGTGCGTGCGTGCGTGCGTGCGTGCGTGCGCGAGGGGTTTTTCATGGGTTCATCCAACCTGTCTTGTTGGCTGACAGCATTTCTGATGTGTCTGCACTTTCGCCTCTCTCTCCTCTTCCACTCTCCCTCTGTCACCATTCTTCTCAATAGCTTAATCTATCTCTCTATGTGTCTCTCTCTCGAATAACAACAAGATTCAATGACATCAATAACAACAAAAAAAATGTATAGATTGGGGAAAAAGGAAGGGGGGGGGGGGTGATCACCTTTTTAAGGGGGAAGGATCGTTTATTAGCGCGCGCGCACACACACACACACACACACACACACACACACACACACAGACATAGTGACAGATACCATCAGTGTCCCCCACCCCCTCACATTGTGTCATCGATATAATCCATCATTGTCAAACTAAAGGAACAACTAAATTAAGCAATAGCCTATACTTTATGGAAACTGTAATGTCAAATGTCACGGTGTCGCTGTAATAGGCCAATGTGAAAAGGGTGCCATTTCTTCTTACGCCTTGGATGGCAATTGGATGATTTGAGGCATTTTGTTCCAAAAATGTGTTTTGCAAAAATCCACCTGTTGGTGGCGCTATAACAGGCCAATGTGAAAAGGGTGGGATATATTCCTCAGCCTAGTAGAAAAGTCTGTAAAAGATTTCACATGAATTGCATGCTGCAATCTGGTGGAGTATCATCGTTGGCATCCAGGGAGTGTGTGTGCTGCACAATTTGTCATCGACCGGGTTAATGGTGCCGGAGATTAGCTGTTAACAGACGCGCACACACACACACACTGACACACAGACAGAGTGCAAAACATACTCTCTCCCCATGTCTTCGGCCTGGTGGAGACAATTACACAATGCCGTTTGTTCATCAGTACAATGGACTTGTTTTTATTTATTCGCACAATTCAAGCAGTACATAATAAGGTAACAATTATTAAAAAGACACAAGCACAGCTGAGAAAGGAAACCTACGCACGCACGCACACACACACACACACACACACATTTTTACAAATTGAACCCTGAGTGTGAGTCATGTTAAGGAGATGTATTCTGAATGTATTCTGTCTGTCTATTCATAGCTGTGACATCATAGAGCTATGGTTTAATTATCACTAGATGACCTCATCGTTTCTGTCTGACCGTAACAAGGGCGGGGAAATATTATTTAGCAGTGATTTATTTCTTCTTCTGACTATACATATATGTCATCTCCTAGTATGAACGAATAGGGGAAGGGGATCAACGACAGCGTCACGTGATTCTGTGTTTGATGCTGCAAAAACTCTGTGTGTCTCAAAGAATATGATTATTGGCAGAATTACGGAAAGTTTAGAATATTTGAAGGTCCCGTTTGTATTGCCCTCTGCAAAATAATACGAAAAAAAAGTAACAATGTGTACGTAACAATGCCCTCCCCAACCTTTCCACTCGGCACAAGGGAGTTCCAACCGCGCCTCTAGCCTATGGCAGGTCAGTCTGGTGCATCTCAGAGGCCTCTAGCCTATGGCAGGTCAGTCTGGTGCATCTCAGAGGCCTCTAGCCTATGGCAGGTCAGTCTGGTGCATCTCAGAGGCCTCTAGCCTATGGCAGGTCAGTCTGGTGCATCTCAGAGGCCTCTAGCCTATGGCAGGTCAGTCTGGTGCATCTCAGAGGCAGGACAGGTTACAGGAGAAAAGGAAGCACTGGAGCAACTCAATAAGCCCTTATTTTGTTATCAGGGTGCAAGTAGAAAAGCGACAAGGTTTCGATGTTTCAGTTACATCTTCGTCAGGTCATCATGACCTGACGTATAAAATAAGGGCTTAAACTGTCTGAGTTGCTCCATGCCTCCTTTTCTCCTTTCCAATAGGCACGTTAGCAGCGCTTTCTAAGAGAGGAGACATGGCAACTTTCCTTCCCACCCATGCGGTGGCTTTTTTTTTACATAGCTTCAAAATGTCTTCTAAACCTAGTCAAAACTTGGACAAAATGAATGTGCATGACATTTTTTCAATGAACTAGAAATATGAAGAAATGTTAGAGGGAGAAACAGTATCCAACCTTCCGACAGGAGTTTTCATGTAATGCACGGTAAGACTATTATTGCCATCACCTGGGAGGGTCAGTCGTGTAACTTTCCCGATGTTAAGATGTGTATGTGTTCAACAACACAGCCATGCAAAATAACATTGACAGCTATGAGGTGACGAAAGCTTGCCATCCTTAGCAACGGTTGCTAAACAATTTGGAGTGGCATTGGACAATCGCTTTTGGGGTGGGGTTTAGCGAAGGGATAATTTAAATCGTAGGCTGTTTGTTTCTTTTACCCGATGAAGGAATGTCGTATTCGGCCACGCCCCGAAATATGTGGGTCTCAAAAAATAGAAAACATCCCTCGTTGGTGGAATGTAGAACAGGTCAAGAGTCAAGATTAATGTTGACAAATGTTTCTACAGCCAGCTAGCCATTCATGCATAGGTAGGGAATTAATTTACGGCTCTGTGAATGAAGTTAATTAAGCTTTTTATCTATATTAAACTCAGATCTTACACACACACACACGCAGTCACGCATGCCTGCACGCACACTCGCTCGTGCACACACGCACGCACGCACGCGTACACACACATACATACACACACACCACACCATTCTTCACAGTTTCTAAAGCAATTAACATTTGACTCTCTCTTAATAATTCATACTTCCTGGGTGCTAATTATCAGCTATTCTCAGCATCCCTGCGCTGCTGAACACCCTGGGAGCTCATTGATGCTGATTGGCTACATTCAGGATTGATAATGGCAGGATGTCAAGAGTATGTGTGGCCGACTTGATGTGCGTCACTGACGCTTTCGGCGCGTCACAGCCAGTGTTGCCATGTCTGCTTATTATAAGCGAACTTGGGTTTCTGTGGTAGTTGCAGGTTGCGGTTATTTTTGGGAAACCTGTTTCTAATGTGAGTATTGTTTTTCTCCTAAATGTTGTTTAAACCAGTGAGAATGAAACATTCTCATTGTAATATTTTTATATTTTCCAGAGTTTCTTCTGAAAATGGCAGATCTACAGTAAAAGCTCAGAATATGGTTTAAAAAGAGAATCTGGTGTATAGATTACATTCATAGCTTCTTTAAAGTGCTCATGTGGCCTATTATTATAGTCGCTTCTTTTGGGCTTGTTTTCCTTGACCTGGTCGCTTTTTTATCTCACTGAATCTGCACTTGTCATGGCCTTCACAGCAGTAAAGAGCAGCGAGCATTCACCTCTTCCTCTCTCTCTCTCTGAGTGCGGGCACATATACACGTGAAGAAGCGGCAAGAAAGCGCCTAGAGCAGGTGTCTCTTCCTGGTGGATGGAAATGGCACTCGCGTGCGGCTTAAAATTGCAGCATCGGCGAAGCGTTTTCATTTTTTTGCTGACTTGTCAATTCGCAGCTGCGCAAAAGTGTAATTTCCATCCACCAGCTGTTTAAAAACCCGGAAGAGACGCCTGGAGGACGCGTTATGTGCGGCGAAGGTGTGCTCACGCCCTATCTCTCTCTCTCCCTCTCTCTCTCCCTCTCTCTCTCTCTCTCTCTGTCTCACTCTCCCTCCCTCCCCTGAGGGCTGGTATAGCCTCCCCTCTGGCTAAGCATTCACTGTCCCAGGCTATTTCCAGAGGTGACTTATACCAGCCATGCACCGCAAGGCACACTCTGCCACTGTAAGTGGACACTCACTGTTCTGGGAGAGTCAGTCGGAGGTAGTCCTGCAGCCTCTCCCCGAACACTATGGGCCCTACATTCCAATAATTCAAATAGCCGCTCTACAAGCTCACAACGTGTCGATGTAGATTGGCCAATGGCTATAGTGAACAAAGAACAAAAATGTTCTTCAAAATAGTAAAAAAAAAATCACTGTGTGAACTGAGTGGTGTAAGGTATTATATAGCCTGATCAGCTGTGGTCTGACGTAATGTCTGACGTAATGAAATCACACCCGTGTGAACTGAGTGACCATAGCAACCATGCTAATTTTTTTGGTACGAACAAACACGTGGACACGTAAACTAACAAAGCCAGTTGTTGGAGTACTCAAAAAAAGGCAGAGATAAGGAGTTTAGAGATAAGGTGGGCAGTGACTAAAATAGGGCCCTATATCTGCTACCTGGGTGGCGTGCACTGTATAGCCGCATGCGTTGGGCCAATGCTGTCCTAAAATGTGAATGTGGGATGTTTTTTTTTGTTTGTTTTTAGCTTTTTCTTTATGGGGGCCCAGCTTTGTGTCTGCGTGTGAATTTTAGCGATGATTTGATTGGCTGATCACCCCATAGCGATGACTTGATGATTGGCTGAGCAAAGTACATATTGAAGATAAAAAGTGAGGGCAGAAAATTGAAGACGCCAATTGTGATGACCGGAATGTGATATTGTATGATGTATGATAAGAGCACCTCTCACTTCACAGGAGTGTGATTTCTTTTATTGAATATGGTACAAGGACTGCATCAGTACACGGCTATTACACACACTTGCATCATTCCTGACAGAGTAGTTGTAACTAATAACTTACTAGACTGTTCTGGCATACATTAAAAACTGCCTCTACGTTATTGGCCATCACAACCATACTGTAGTTTTTGCTGAAATAGAAGAAACCAAACTGACTACTTCCTGGGTAATGTACTGTAACAAACAACAATAATCTAATGTACAAACTGAACATCTCAGAGAATCAATAAGGGGGAGGGAGCACACTGATTTTTCCACTTTGAAATCACTTTAAACTTTCTCTGGATCAGCCAAACTATGAGAGATCAGCATTTCTTCCCTGTGGTCAATGGGAGGAATTTCAAAAGTCTCTGTATAGGTTGCAATGGTCCCACAGGCATGTACTTTGACTCATACCGTATATTTAGGTACTGGTGGCACAGTAGGACGTCATGTTTTGCTAGGTGGGGAAAGGGAAGACAAATAGAGCTTGCGTTCTGATGTAATCGTCTGCAACTATAATATGACTACATAACTCTGAAACTCACTGTCGCATCATCACTGTTTTCCTCTCTTTCTCTCCCTGCCTCTCTCTCTTATAATCAGATCTTCCACACATCCGCACGCACGCACACACACACACGCTTCCCTTCAACTTCATCAAACACAAACATCTTTGTTACTCCCCCCCCCCCCCCCCACACACACAAACACACAGAGGTTGTGAGAGCAAATCACTGCATGTCATGATTCATAATTGCAAGTATGACACATTAATTTAGGCCATGTTTTCGCCAATGGTTCCGAATCAGACCTTCAGAAGTAACTGTGTCAAGGGAAAGTCTCTTTAATCAGAAACCCTGTTACTTTATGCTCGACTCTGCTCGCCATTAAAGCACCTCTGCTACCTCTAAACTCCCTCTGTTCATTTACCTCTGTCTGAACATGGACTGTAGCAGAAGACCCAAATGCCAGAATTAAAACTGGGTCAATTTCTACGGATGCTGAATGCACAGCAGCAGTAGTAATTTTGCTGCCATGTTCAGAGAAAGCGACGCATTCATGGAGATGAGCGAACCCGCTTTACCCCACTGTGGCAGGAGACAGAAGCAGCTAAAATTGAAGGGTCAAAGTTGCGCAAAGTTCAACGTTGCCGCTGCCGCTTCGTGGTCAGAGATTAATTAAGGAATGTGTGCAAATACATACATCATTTGCACCTAAAATACATAAACTATTTGCAAACAAGCTGGCAGAGATGATAGCGTCAAGTGTCTCTACTCTACTTCTCCTCCCTGCTGGGGGTGCGGCTGCTGACTCTGATCCACTCAGAGCAGCGTAACGAGGACACGCCCCATTTTAGCGCACCTTGCTTGTGAATGTCTGCACTATGTATGAACATTCACCCGCGGCTGCCGGTGTGACTGGTGTGAACTCAGCGTGATCGATGTCACCGAGTGCACCCACCCCCCTCCCTCCTGTCATGCTTACACCCACCAACAACCTCCCCTCTGTCACTTTGCCACCCACTGTGGGGCAGAAGGCCAGTGAGTGTCATGTTGCTTGGCAAAGGGGGGAAGCACCCCCAGGGCCTCAGCCAACTCGTTCTGAAACTGCTTCTGCAACTCATCTCCCCTCCACCCTGCACCCCTGGCACACAACCCCCAACACAGAAGGCACATTGCCCAGGCAGTTTCGTGTTTCCCCGGCAAATGAGGGGAACCCACTTCCATGCCCAATAACCTCCTTCCTTCCTGCCACCACTTATTATCCCCGCTGACCCCCATGCTCCCTGCCAGCCACAACTAACCACGCAAACCCCCAGCATCCGTATTCCGGGTAAAGCTTGTCGATCGGCTATTTTCCAGCGAAAGCTTTAACCCACAATAACAGAAAACAGAAAAGACACTGAGTACATATGTAACACCCGGGAATCCAAGTCTCCAATGTGGAAAGCCAACATCTTAACCACTAAGCCAAAGGCAATTGCCCATGGCTTGGGGGAGATATTGGACTTGTGAGGCCATCAGACTGAGGTTGTGAGCCACTCTGCTACACTCACCCCCCTTTTGACCTCCTCCCGGATCGTGACCCGACCCGGAACACGGCACCAATGTAACACCCGGGAATCGAACCCTGGTCTCCCGCGTGGAAAGCCAACATCTTAACCATTAAGCAAAGGCCTTTGGCTTAACTACCCACCTCCAGGGCCAGCTCCTCGATCTGGAGCTGCTTGGTGGCGGCGCGGTCCCCGTCCACGTTCTTGTGGTAGTAGATGACCATCACGTCGTACTTCTTCATCACCGACTTGTAGTTCTTGGCCGTGAGGTCAACGACGCGGTCCTTGCCATCGTACTCGGGGATCTCCAGGCCGCTCTCCCCCCAGGAGAGGCTCCCCAGCGACAGGAGGAAGACCGCCGCAAACCAGGCCCAGGCCCACTTCATCGTGGTCACTTAACTTAAGACACTACTTTAGAAATATATATATATATATCTCAGGAGAGGGTGCTAGGCTGTCCGTCAGCCGGCTGGTCGGCGGGTGGGGGGGAGCCTTCACAAGGGGGGGAAGTGATATAATTAATAATAGGAAAAATAAAAACACGGAGCGTTGTTCCCAATGAGAGCTGGCGTGGAGGGGGAGCACCAGGAACAAGGTCCGTGTCGTTTGCCTGTGCACCGGCTAGAGAAGAGCAGGTCAGAGTGCCGAGCCACCCCTTTTAAAAAAAAAAGCATACATGGGGTACCGCACATGGTCCTTTTTTTGGAGAGGGGGCGTTAGCCGATATGTGAGGAGAGCGAAGTAGGAGGGGTTATTGGAGAGGCACTGCCTACCGATGAGTGTCCGAGCCAGAGAGAGGGGGGGGGGGGGGGGGGGGGTAGGAGTGAAATAATGGTGGTGTGGGGGGGGGGGGGTTGCTGAGTAAGGGTCAAGAAAATAGCAAATGGGCAGCAACATGGGTGGAGCTATCTTTTGGTTCCTCTCCAGCCACCTGTCTGAGTGTGGCTGCAAGGGGCCCATGCCACTTTCCCATTGGTTTATTTCAAAACGCATAAGAATTCATTCAGAAATCCTTTTTGGGGGGGATTCATTTCCTAAAATAAGTTGTACAATATAACATAATTTTAACCATTAAGCGCGCGCGTGTGGGCGCGCGCGTAGTTGGTTTGTTAGTACTGTAAGTGGAGAGACTTTGTTGCTGCCCTTTGTGCCGCCCAGTGTAATGGGGGATACCGTAAGTAAGTATATGTAATATTGTGACAGAGAGAGAATGCAAGCTAGTAAATAGGCTACGCAACCATTAGGGAAAATAATAACTACTACTGTCACGTTGGAATGAGGGCATGGATGGATGGATGGATGGATGGGTGAAGTGGTGAGTAAAATATGGCTCCAGGATTCCATGGCCATATTAAGTTTTGTGGAAGAACCTGACACTGGCTAAAAATAAGGCCTCAGTGGAACAACAGTGTGGACACCATGGCTTCCGCACAGTCCAAGCAAGGCTATGGAGACACTTTATATGAAGGCCATGTCTATAATGCATTATGATCATACTTGTAATGCAAGTCAAACATTTGATAGTATAGTGAGGAGAGCATAGGAGCACTCACTACAAGAGCTTCCACAAGGGTTGTAGATCGGCTATTTTCAAATGGCCGAAATGCATATAGGGCTGAAGTGGTTAATGCATGTTTTGTAATAATAATAATCAAAATCTACAAAGTAACTAGTAACTAAACATTTAGGAGTAAAGTACAATATTTCGATCTGAGATGTAGTGGAGTAGAAGTAAAAGTATTTGAAGTTGGAAATACTCTCTTAAAGTACAAATTCTTACTTAAGTAATGAATTGCATTTTTATAGCGCTTTTCCAAGTGCTCAAAGCGCTTTACAATGGTTCATTCATTCATACATTGGGAGGTGAAGCGGCGAACAGTCGACGCCAGCGTCCTCACTTCCCATATTCACACACCAATGGTGGCAAGCTCACACCGACCAACTCATTAGAGGCAATGTAGGGTTCAGTGTCTTGCCCAAGGACACTTCGACATGTGGACAGGAGGAGCCGGGATTCGAACCGCCGACCCAGGGATCATTGGACGACCTGCTCTACCTCCTGAGCCACAGCCGCCCAGTATTTAGTACTTAGTACTTAGTTACTTTACACCACAGATAAAGACACATGAAGAAAGGTAGGACTAAGAGGGGGGAAGGGGAAATGAGAAATGTGAACACACATCAATGTCAGAATTTGTGTGATGTTGAATTTCACAGTTGCGTGTCCAGCTGTCGTCAGACTATAAATTAGTAAGCAATTTTAAAATGCTTTTAGGCACAAAAGGGCTTGACCCCAAATATAAAAAGCAGAAGAGGCACAATGAAGCTGTTAGATCTGTGAGATTATATAACCACACCATAATGACTTTAATCGGAGGAAGAAGGGAAAATAAGATGGCCAGAAACAATCACTGTCTGAGAGTGGACGGGGATAATGGGTTTCTCATCCTTAAATCATTACTTTTCCTGACAGCTTGAATGAGGAGCGTGCGTGCGTGCGTGAGAGAGCATATATGTTGACGCATAACGGCGGCTGTTCTACGGAATGGCTGACGTGTGTGTGTGTGTGTGTGTGTGTGTGTGTGTGTGTGTGTGTGTGTGTGTGTGTGTGTGTGTGTGTGTGTGTGTGTGTGTGTGTGTGTGTGTGTGTGTGTGTGTGTGTGTGTGTGTGTGTGTGTGTGTGTGTGTGTGTGTGTGTGTGTGTGTGTGTGTGTGTGTGTGTGTGTGTGTGAGAGAGAGAAACCTATTTAGGAAAGCTTGATGTACAGTAGTCAGAACCAAAGGAGAGAGAGAGAGAGAGCATTTAGTCGGCTATTAGTTTCCAAAGAGAAAGAGGAGAGGGCAGCTATTAATAATGGTGTGTAATGTGATCTCTGCTGTCCTATGGATGCCTCAGACAGTGGGTGCCTATCTGGATGCCATGGGTGCAGAGGAGCAGGGTATATGATGATGTGGGCTAACTAGGGTTTGGCACAGACCAACAGTATTATCACAATAACACCGGCCATGGTCGGCTTTCAAAGCTATTCACGAGTCCCTTAGCTGGTATATATACGGGAGATTATCACAGACCAAATTTAGGATGGAAATTGGAACTGGAATTTGTGGCAAATGTTTTGCTATGCACTTTGAATTTATCTTTTTAATCTTTGGTTGTGTAATGTGTTGTTTTAAACACGTCTTCATTTGTTTGTCTTCTGTTCTATTTTCTAAATTTTATCCCACGATTTTGTCACCGTGCCCCCGGAATTTCCCTGGTTAGACATGTTATTCCAACCAGTTCCTTTCCCCTCCATCAGATGCCCCGGCTGACCAGGTGGAGGCAGTACAGATATATTAGATTTGTATTAACGTGAGAACAATGACTTCTATTATATCAAGCAAGTGGCTTGATGGTAACCTCAAGGTTGCCAGTTTGAACCCGGGCTCCCCCAGAGTTAGTGTCGAAGTGTCCTTGAGCAAGACTCTGAACCCCTAATTGCTCCCGATGTGCAGGTTGGTGACTTGCATGGTTTCTGCCGCCATCGGTGTATGAATGTGTGTGTGTGTGTGTGTGAATGGGTGAATGTAATGCACAATCTATGTGAAGCGCCTTGGATAAAGGTGCTATATGCACCATTTACCATGGCATAACTTTCCAGGAATAGAAAGCCTGCAGTTTCCATTAGGTGAGAAAACGCTAATGGTTTAGTAATTAGTAAAATTTTCGCCAGAATCTATTATTATTTACCGCCCCTGGCAGGTAAATTAAACTTTCAGGCAGGTGGAGTTTGATTTTAGGTTGCCTGATCGGCCATGTGCTCGTTTGAGAGGAGACACAACCATCTGTCTATAAACACAAAACGAGATATCTCGTGTCTAAACACCTGAATGTGGCCATAAGCAACGCTGTGTCTTCTGGTCTGTGGGTTATGACTTTTTAATGACATTCTTTATCGCTCACCCCTAGAAAGTTAAATGTAACAGTAATTTTAGCATTTATCATTTCATATTGAACAATTTACTTTTTGGGCAAGTGGGCATGACCTTTTGGGCAAGTAGAACATGACCTGTACTTGGCCGATGGGCAAGTAGAACATGACCTGTACTTGGCCGATGGGCAAGTAGAACATGACCTGTACTTGTCCGATGGGCAAGTAGAACATGACCTGTACTTGGCCGATGGGCAAGTAGAACATGACCTGTACTTGGCCGATGGGCAAGTAGAACATGACCTGTACTTGGCCGATGGGCAAGTAGAACATGACCTGTACTTGGCCGATGGGCAAGTAGAACATGACCTGTACTTGGCCGATGGGCAAGTAGAACATGACCTGTACTTGGCCGATGGGCAAGTAGAACATGACCTGTACTTGGCCGATGGGCAAGTAGAACATGACCTGTACTTGGCCGATGGGCAAGTAGAACATGACCTGTACTTGGCCGATGGGCAAGTGCCTCTGAGATGTTCGTGTCAACCCCTGTGTTACTTTATACATAGCACCTTACATCTATGTCATATTATGGTATGTATGTAAATAATTCCCACTATAAGATACAGTATGTGTCACAAGGATAACTTAATAGTAGTTTACATTATACGAAAGATTGAAAATAACTTCATGCTTGACATATAAACCGCTTGAACCCTATAGCATCCACATTCACCAAAACATAGCAGATGTACAAGCTCACATGTGGCACGTTAGTGATGCGTTGTGAGCTTGTAGATCGGCTAAAGAGAAAGACGGGACAAGACAAGACACACAAAGGACCCCACACATCTACAGTGGTGGTTTTCAACCAGTGGTCCTTGGGAGGGTTCCAGGTGGTCCCCAGCTAAATGATGGATAGAGGGTTCCAGGTGGTCCCCAGCTAAATGATGGAGAGAGGGTTCCAGGTGGTCCCCAGCTAAATGATGGAGAGAGGGTTCCAGGTGGTCCCCAGCTAAATGATGGAGGGAGGGTTCCAGGTGGTCCCCAGCTAAATGATGGAGAGAGGGTTCCAGGTGGTCCCCAGCTAAATGATGGAGGGAGGGTTCCAGGTGGTCCCCAGCTAAATGATGGAGAGAGGGTTCCAGGTGGTCCCCAGCTAAATGATGGAGGGAGGGTTCCAGGTGGTCCCCAGCTAAATGATGGAGGGAGGGTTCCAGGTGGTCCCCAGCTAAATGATGGAGGGAGGGTTCCAGGTGGTCCCCAGCTAAATGATGGAGAGAGGGTTCCAGGTGGTCCCCAGCTAAATGATGGAGAGAGGGTTCCAGGTGGTCCCCAGCTAAATGATGGAGGGAGGGTTCCAGGTGGTCCCCAGCTAAATGATGGAGAGAGGGTTCCAGGTGGTCCCCAGCTAAATGATGGAGAGTTGGTAACCACAGAGGGGGTTTTACACTCTCAAGAGTTAAATTATTGTTAAACATCTGCATTACTTAATTTACAAGAAGTCTAGAATTGTTATTTTGAGCAATGTTTGCCTGTTATCTCTCCTAATGGTACCAACATCAATACAGCATGGAATTGTGGACAAACTCTTATCCAACGATAACAAAATATTCTTTAGTTTTGGTTCTGCAAGGCTAAATCTCATGGTGGTCTGTGGCTATGAAAACCACAGCTCTACAGCCAACATTCTATATTTAACTTTAACAAGCTCTCATGCGCTGCTGTACCTTCATTGTTGATTTATGGCTCTTTACATATTGATGTGTGATGTTCTTTGTGTGGCTCATGGACTTCCATCCATCCATCCTCGTCACAATTCGAGTTCTTTTGCCATATTGTAATGTAATCATCCATCCCCCCCACATTACACTGAATACACTCTGTGAACCCCATGCCCCATAGCAACGGTTGTGTGTGTGTGTGTGTGTGTGTGTGTGTGTGTGTGTGTGTGTGTGTGTGTGTGTGTGTGTGTGTGTGTGTGTGTGTGTGTGTGTGTGTGTGTGTGTGTGTGTGTGTGTGTGTGTGTGTGTGTGTGTTCTGCTGTTGTATTTATGCACGCATTGGTGACCAACTGACCACCCTATGTTTCACCTCTGGAGTAAACAGCACCCTCTAGTGGCCGCTGCAATAAAAGCCCTGATATAATGAACACAGTACACACACAACTTGTGGTGGAAAAAGTACTCAAATGTTTTTGTATCAATACTGCAATGTAGAAGTACTCCGTTACAAGTAAAAGTCCAGAATTCAAAAGGTGACATATTGAGCTATACGACACACAGTATTGCATCCCCCTATCCTATAGTATCCCCCATTCACATTCAGTAGATCCATCTTTTACTTTCTCTAATAACAATCAAAAACATGAACCTTGGTTGAAAAAACCCAAAGTTGTCCTTTAAGTAAATGTACTATATAATGTACATAGTTACTTTACACCACTGTAAGTGTAAATCATGAGTGACGGCAGACAGGCAGGCTGATCACTCAGCAATTTATTGAAGGGCTGTACAACTATTTGTCCGGGATTTGCTGATTGCACTCTGTACAGCACCTTGTAAATATTTGTGTCCTTGTATTGTATCTCTTATGTGGACATAAATAAATGATTAAAATGTGTGTGTGTGTGTGTGTGTGTGTGTGTGTGTGTGTGTGTGTGTGTGTGTGTGTGTGTGTGTGTGTGTGTGTGTGTGTGTGTGTGTGTGTGTGTGTGTGTGTGTGTGTGTGTGTGTGTGTGTGTGTGTGTGTGCGCAAATTTGTGCGTGTGTGCCGTTGCCAGGGTAACGACCTGCAGCAAGTGCATCTAATGAGGAGATGTTGGTTCACTCATTTTTCTTTGTCTGTGTTCATGTTAATACTTTCTAATATGTATTTATTTCCTCTTATCCGCTTAAAAAACTGAATTAAAATGTGCAAGATCAATGAGCGGAGCAGCAGATTCTAATGAAAATCAACCGATAATCACCAGTAGGTTTAGTATCACTGGAGCCAGCAGGCTGGTTGTGATACGAACAGATCGTCAAGCTCACAAAGCGTCCCAGCGCCACACGTTGTGAGCTTGTGGATCTGCTGTTTTCGGCGAAAGCTTTCCCCCTCAAATATAAGGATGCTGGGGTTTAAGTGGCCAAAAGCAGTTACTTTTCAGCAAATGGAGGGAAATGTTCCATTTGATCCAATGTATAGAAGTATTTAGTCACAAGCTTGTGCGGTAGTCGTGCATCAAAACACAGAAGTTGACTGGTAGTCAATGACTGGCTGCTATTTATACATTAATAAACAAAATGTACATAATGTTATATCATTGACCTAAATGGCATTATATCAAGGATAGGGTGATTTAAAAAGTTATGCCAACTCGTGTTCTGTCTTCTGAGCCGTCGTCGCATTGTCATACTTTCAACTTTATTTGGTTTGAATAGGGGGATCGTATCTTAGCAACACTGAAAGTGCTAACTCCCATTGGTCGTGTGTCATAAATAAATGAACCAATGAGCTGCTGGGCACATTTTCAGACACCGGGTTGGGAGCCGAGGTTAGGTTCACACCCGGCTCAGTGGGAGCAGAGTGGGACAAGGAAAAGCCCAACGTCGTTAACAGAATTGTTAAATAAATCGCCCCGTCATTCACATTTATTTGAATGATGTATATGTCCTGATGAACATCTAAATAGATCGCACAGCTGAGCTTTTTCCGCATCCCCGGTGTGCAGGTTCTATTCTTTTTTCTTTCTCTTTTTTGTCATCGAATAGAGTGTATGCGCATGCATAAAGTGAATGGCAAATGGAGTGGCAAAGTGAGTTTAGTGTCGTTTAACGTCGTTTAATGCAATCATATTGGACTTTTCTGTTTGGATGTATGGGCTGTCAAGGCCAGAAAGTAGTTTTTTGGCACTCAGTAGGCATTCCCACATAACTTCCTGGTTTGATGATGATGTCATGCGCATACCCTCTATTGATCGCCTTGTAGGTCTTTAATCACCAGTGTCAGTGAAGCCGGGGAACGCAGAAGGGCGGGAGGCGATCATGGAATCCTCTTCGTGTTTGAGTAAATGGTTATGCCCTCCTTATACTAGTAGTAGGGGATGAAGTAAGGTTCCGTGTCGAACTTTGCGAAGTTCGCTTATCCGACTCAGCCCCGTTCGAGTTGCGAGTTCCGACCCGATACGGACAGAATAGTAAATCATGTTCCGGCGAGAGTGCACTGGCCAACTAGAAAAAGTGCACAGGTCTCCACCAGGAGGATAGGACTGTGTGAGATGTTTGGCAAAATGTTTAGGAGTAATATAAACATGTTTTTTTGTTGAGGAAATGCAGAGCCAGATCACTCATAGCATCTCTGAGGATAGAATTCTGGATGAGCAGGACATGTGCAGCATTTTGAACAAAACGGTCCACTCCTGAAAACTTTGGAAGCCTATGTTAGCCAATCAGTGTAGAATCTGAGAAATCCAACAGACTCGTCTTGTTCACATGACTACAGAGATCATGTGTACCGATTTGCGTGAGATTTGGATGAAATCTGTGCGACTAACATAAGCAATGTGTTTTGCAGAAATCGGCCTCATGGTGGCGCTATAACCGGCAGATGTGGAGGGATGCAGAGACAATGTTTTTCCATGGCCTCTAGGGAGTGCGCATACATAAGTTGTATACAGATCGATGCAGTTATAGCTAAAAAACATAAGCAATGTGTTTTGCAGAAATCGGCCTCATGGTGGCACTATAACCGGCAGATGTGGAGGGATGCAGAGACAATGTTTTTCCATGGCCTCTAGGGAGTGCGCATACATAAGTTGTATACAGATCGATGCAGTTATAGCTAAAAACAGGAATTGGCCTGTTATAGCGCCACCATGAGGCTGATTTGGAAAAGAATGAGTGGCATGTCGTCCTTGGCCTAGTGGAAATGTGCGTGTATAATTTCACGGAAATTGCACACTGTGTTTGTGATTTGTGGCATTTTGTTCGAAACGGACCAATCATGTGAGCTTTGGAAGCCAATCTTAGCCAATCAGGATGGAAGATGGGAAATGGTGCAGATCCGTGTTGATCACATGACTATGAAGATAGTGTATACCGAATTGTGTGATGTATGGATAAAATGTGTACGAGTAATCTACAGAAATGTGTTTTGCCTAAATCGGCCTCATGGTGGCGCTATAACAGGCCGTTGAAGAATATTTGGGGCAGAGGTTGGCATGGATCGGGCCAATGGTGGCGGAGATTAGCTGATAACGGACGGACGGAAGGAAGGAAGGAAGGAAGGAAGGAAGGACGGACACACACACACACACACACACACACACGGACGGAGTGCAAAACATACTCTCTCCCCATGCCTTCGGCCTGGTGGAGACAATTACAGCGCGTCCTTACTCAAACACGAAGAGGATTCCATGCTCGTGGAGGGGAGAAAATGCATATTATAGGGAAGGTTGAAGAGCATTGACTCCCATTCTGGATCACTGTGTTTATGTCATCATTAGCGCATAGCATTGTGTTGAACCTTTAGCCACAATGAATAGAAGGAGAGGAAAGGGCTCAGAGGACACTCAATAATTCAACACTTAATCTTCCTCTTACTCGTCATATCTCTGTGGTGTGATGAAAGGCCTCCGTGTTCCTTCACCTCCTCCTCCTCCGTAATGGAGGGTGCGAGCACGACATGTCCAAGTCACACACCCCGCTAATGAGATCTAACACTCTGGGGTTGGAAGAGTGTGAAGAAGACGAACATGGGGAAGAGATTGGAGAGCAGGAAATTGGAGAGACGGTGCAATTTCAACCCTTTTCATATCCTGAGGCCCATTATTTATTCTGCATTTGAGCCACGGACCACCATTTGGTGAGGTTTAGCAATGCAGACCCAAAACTATAGAATGTCCACCATTCCCATGCTGTATGTATTGATCTACATTCTCTAATTGTGTAGACTTCTTGCAAATTAACTTAAGTAATGCAGATTTTTTAACAATAATTTAACTCTTGAGAGTGTAAAATGAAACCTTACAGGTCCATTTGGTTTCATTTTACACTCTCAGGAGTTAAATAACTATAAGGGTCCATATCATTTAGCTGGGGACCATCTGAAACCCCCTCAAGGACCACTGGTGGTCCCCAGACCAGTGGTTGAGAACCACTGCAATAGACAATGGAAATAAAATATTAAAGCGTCGCTGTGTAACCTTTTCGTCACTATGTAACTTTTTCGTCACTATGTTTATACAATTAACTCATACCATTGGGTTGGTTGTATTTCGCCTCCCTGCTCTTCTAATGAGACATTTAGATCGTGTCAAAGGTCACGTCTCAGTCTCACCTTAGTCACCTAGACACAGGGTCAGACCTGATGGTCAAGATTAAATTTATCTCTAGGCTCTATTAGCATGCAAACGGGACTAATAAATAAAACAACAAAAAAGAAAACGAGAGAGAGAGAGAGAGAGAGAGAGTTTTGCAGAAGGGAGTTCCAACCGCGCCTCTAGCATATGGCAGGCCAGTCTGCTGCATCCCAGAGGCAGGACAGGTTACAGGAAAAAAGGAGGCACTGGAGCAGCTCAGACAGTTTAAGCCATTATTTTATTAACAGGGTGCAAGTAATAAAGCGACAACGTTTCGATGTTTCAGTTACATCTTCGTCAGGTCAAGAGAGGAGTTTGTTTGCAACAGAATTGAGGGGTTGAGAAGGGGCATGCATTTAGGAATGGAGGAGTGGAAGAAACGAATGAAGCAAACAAGGCAGAAATAATTGGTAGAAGGAAATTGAAGTGGGTAGAATCTAGGAGAGCCTGTGCCGGTGGCTTTAGTAAGTACACAACACAGTGGTTTATAAAGTAGAATAGAAGGAACAGTATGTGGTCTGGAGGTGTTTGTAACACGCACGCACACACGCAGAACTACTTCTCAGATATTGATGTAACAAAGCCATTTTCTACAGCCCTTCAATCAAGCGCTGAGGGATCGGCCTCATTGCCGGGGTGTTGCGTTGATAACGTGTTGCGTCACGACTGTTTTATGGGCATATTATCTACAGACACACAGACAGCCACCTCATCTTGTTAGCAGCAGTTGGGACGCAGCTGGGCCCACACGAATCCATCGCTACATCATCTGGGGACGGCAGCGAAGACGCCGGCATTGTACCCTGCTGAACCGCGTGTGGTCGGCCATGAAGGAGTGGGGCTCGGCAGGCAGCGCAGCATGCTAGTGCGACGAGCCTGAGCAGACTGCTGAACGTATAGTTACCACCTGCCCCATGGAGACCGTCTGCGGAAGCCAGCTTCTTAGACTTATGACCAGAGATGAGGGCATTCACGATGTTGAACTGGACATCTGACAGGACTTTTAAGACCTTTTTAATACAAAAAAAAGAAAGTAAAGAAAAAGACCATTACTGCATCAAAAGTAATGGACAAACTCAAAAGACTTGTCAAACATTGGCCAAATTGTCAAATAATATAAGAAAGAGGCAACCATTAAGAACATAGCCGATCTACAAGCTCCAGTTCCAGTTTTTGGAGGTTTCCACCTCCCTCCAACGTCTGGTTTCTGAAAGTATATCATACTAGAGCGGTGCCCATTGGGCACTGGCCTACTTGGAACGTTATTATGTCTGTCTTTTTTATGCCCATATATGGAGTTCTTTGTCAGGCATGCCCAAATATGGAGTCTATGCAGATGTCAGAACATCATTGTGATGTCGGAACAGGCCAGCTCCATATATGGAGATCTAGGGGTGATCAGTTGGCTAAATTGGGCGCTGTCCAGAGCCTGGGCAGAGACCTTTGTGCTGGTTCTGAACAACCGTGGGTCTGACCGACTAAAGGCCGCTCACTGCACTCCCTGTGGTGGTGTGGAACGTGTGTTTGGAATTTGAAGTTGGTGGGGCAAACGGTTTTCGACACTTTTAATGTTTGATTTAAGATTATGAAATAAATATTAGTGATTGCTGTTTTTACTGGTGAGGATTCAGATGGCTTAGTCATGCCCTGGGTTTTGTTTTTGGAAATGTAGCCTACTTGTCACTCAGATCAACGCCTCCGGCCCCCTGCTACGCCTGCCATGGACCCCCCAGTGTCCCCATGCTGGCATCAGTGCTGCTAAACGTGCCCCCGCCAGTCCTATACACTTACTGTACAATACCATATTACTTCTTTATCAGCTCACACTGAAATGTGTCTTGCGACCCAGATCTATGTACTGTATGCAACACATGAGAAACAAAACAAAAATAAATGACATACAGTACATAAAAACGCTCAGCCTGCCGTAACTGGCCAGACTCTAGATTGAACAAAGGACTTCTTTAGTCCTTAGTCCAACCTTTTTGTGTTTCGGAACGCCGTATCTCGTTCCTGAAGGCAACAAGACACAGCCAGAGAGAGAAAAATTACCAACGTTTTGGACAGAGAAGCTGCCTTCTCACTTGTGTACGCAGTACGCACGCATGTACACTAGTACACACATACACGCGTGCGGACACATGCAGAATTCCCCTGCTAATGCTTGTCCAGGTGTCCACACATACAGTACATGAACAGATAAGCATAGGCCTACATTCACAAGCATAAGGTCCAGTATACATATGGAGATTATACACACACACACACACACACACACACACACACACACACACACAATTCCCTTGGTAAAGGGATGGATTTGGCAGGCACTGGGCAGCCTCTCAGTGCTGGTGTCCAGGCAACCAGAGAGGCCAGAGAAGAGTGCATGTGTTAGATACACACACTCACCACATGCACACATGCAAACATGCACTCACGCACATACACACACACACACACGCACAAACACGCATGCACACGCACATGCGCACGTGTGCACACACACACACACACACACACACACACACACACACACACATACAAGCACATACACAACCCGTGTAGCCTATACACAAACACATGCACATGCACACACAGGCATGCTTGTGAAGCATTTCCATGACATGTGGTTTTACATTCTGAGCGTGTTTTGACATTTGTAAGAGGCTATGAAAAGAGCATGCTCAAACAGTGAGATGTATGTCCTATCCCCGGTTCAACAGTCCAACTCTGGTGAGGCATCATCACTCACAACCTAGCGCTGTCACATCTCATACATCAGTGGTTCTCAAAGTGGGGCCCAGGGACCCCCACAAGGGCCTTTCTTTGAAGGGTCTGCAATAGGGTCTGATCTAATGATGTCAGGAGAGCGCGGAGGGAACAAAATAATTCAGCTCACCAAAATATCCCATGAAACGATTTGTGTTTAACAGTATGCTGCGGTCAGAATCACTGTATGTCTCCACATGCCTAAGAGACATCATATCTTGGGCATGTCGGTGTCCAACTATGTCTAACTACTTCAAAAGCGTGAGAAACGCCCTGCACAGACACAACACCAGAGTGACCGTCACTGATTCCCCATTCATTCCCCCCAGTTCATTCAGACAACTCTGAATTTAGAATATATTTATTGAGCATAGATATATGAAGCATAGATTGGCGTCAGGGCTCTGTCCCTATTCATTCCATGTAACATTAACATTTTAGTTAAGTTATAAGCCAAATGGAATTACAGGGAATGAATAAGACTCTCATGCAGGGGGATCTAGAAACAGAGCCTACAGGTGGATGCTGGGGAGCCTGTGGGATTTGCAAAAACTTCACGAGCAGCAGGTTAGCAGCAAGTGAGGCAGGGAGACAGCAGAGAGAAGCCAGGAATGAGCAGGTAGGCAGAGAAGTTTAAATAGTTGCTCTGATCAGGTAAAGAGTGCATGAGACTAGTCACCTGATCAGGTACAGTAGGTGCACTCACGACTCGTCTGCCTGAACTAGCTACGCAGGCTTCGCATCATATCCGGCACAAACATGGGGATGAATTCATTCTATTATGCCACCAAAAGGTGGAATCAATGCCTTTTTTGCCTTTAAAAAGTGCGACCCCCTACCCTCCTTCCGCCATAGAAGAGCACCTGCAATTTGCAACTGGACCTAGACAACAAATCTTCTAGCTTGCCAAAATAAATGACCCCCCAGTTGTTCCTCAAATATACTTTTACTGCTCCTATTGGTGATGTCTTGTGTAGTATCTTGTAGTGTCTTGATTCATTGAATAGGCCTATGGGACCACAATGGAAACAAGCCTTCAGGGCTTTTTGTGTTATCCCATTTTAGCATTTTGGTATAACGGTATAAAGTCTAACTTCTTGCAAACTGTTAAAGTATTCAATCTATTATTAATCAAAGGTATTTACTATTTTTTGTTTACAGTGGAAACATGCTCTGTGTCGTGTGCGTTCAGAAGCCAATTTGGACAACGATGATGGTCTTACTGTAACTACAGAGACAGAGGAGGAATGCCAGGAGGATGAATACATGTCTCGTCACGACATGACAAGAGGTACCTGCAGGCTGATGGAACACATGAATGAATACTAGGCTCATAGTAAAGAAAGGACATGATCAGAAGTGTCTACAGTAGACAGAGGGTCAGCCCATCAGGTTAGAAGGTTTAGGGCAGTATTATGCGTGTCTTAAGTACCAGGTCTTATTACTTAACTTAAGACCTGGAGGCGTGGTCAATGCTGTTTGGCCACTCAGAATACCCAAATGGCATTGATCACGCCTCCAGGTCTTAAGTTAAGTAATAAGACCTGGTACTTAAGACACGCATAATACTGCCCTTAGTGTCCGGGTAGCTCAGTCAACTCAGCGTATGAGTAGCACGGCTTGGGTGCGGCAAGTCGTGCAGGAAGTAACTGGGAGCTGATGGTAGGTGTGGCACTCCACCTCAGCAATCCATCTCCCAGGGGTCTAGCGCATTGTTACGGGCACAGACTCCCGCGTGTTACAGACAATAAGCCACAAGCTCGCCCACTCCCGACCTACTTTAGAGGTTGACATGGTTTAAACATGTGCAGAGGAGGGGTTGGGGAGAATGATATCTCTCTCTCTCTCTCGCCATTGATTGACTGGACATGAAAACCACACTTTGCTGTTTGCAGAGAACCCTTACATAATCAGTTCTGAATTTGGCGTCCTGTTGGTTGCGAAAGCGCACACCACTTGCATTCTAAATCATGTGTCTTTGATTGGTGGTGATTAATGGAGTAATTATCCTATAGGTTGTGTGACTGTGAACCCTTAGGCTACACCCCGCCCCCAACCCGCCCCCACCCCATTGTTATCATTCCCATTATAAGTCGTGCACACATGAGTGCTCTTTAATTCCCTCGATATGTGTGTTTCAAATATAAAAAATAACGTTCGTGTTCTGTTTTCTCAGGTAATGGTTCAGTTGAAGCACAATGATACATGTATTATTGAATTAGTATGCAACATGTTTCAGGGGATGCAGCATCTTGTTTTAGAGGGGCTCGGGGGTTAGAGGGGGGTTTTACATATACACAATACACACATGTACAGATACAGTTAGCCTGCTCACCCTCACCCTCACCACACACACCAAATCTTTATTTTTTGGGATATCATTGGTGCTTTTTATGCAATGAAATAAACATATAGGGCCTGGGCCGTGGCTCAGCGGTCCAGGCACCTTGGCTGGTAATCCAGTCTGGCAGTGTGCCGCGGGTTCGACTCCCGATCCCGACGGCCTTTACTGCATGTCATCCCCCTATCTCTCTCCCCATTTCCTGTCAGCCTACTGTCTGTCCCTCCATAAAAAAATAAAGGCAAAAGCCACAAAAAAAACATAAAAAAAAAATCAGACCAGTCTGAAGCGAGTGGTGCAACAGCACCCCCTATTGGTACTCTAAACATAGTAACATAGTAACACAGTCACATAGTCTCATAGGGACAAAGCTGTTCCTTGGAGTGGTTGCACCACTCAAAAAAAAGAAATAAACATATAGTTCCTTACAAGCGGTAAAAGCATGAAGAGGTTGTTTCAAGATGTGAACACAAGTTAGTCCTGAAGCGGCCAAGAGAGGTAACAGATCTGAGAGAAATGGAGATTTTGTATAGTGGAATGACCTGCGTCCATCTTCAGATTTTTTTTCTTTTGAGGAACAGTAAAATAGGGATGTCGTGATTATTGTTTCAGATACAGTTTCAAATAGGAAGGACAGTTAAAGTGAACACATTTACTGTGTGTGTATACCATGTGCGCCTGGGCACATTGAGACAGACAATGTATACTATCTGCTATGTAAGACATCATGTACAGTGATGCACAGTCATTAGGCCTTAAGCATTAGTCTTGTAAAATTACCCCCAACCATGGGGTGTTGAAGGGCTTCATTTTGCAACCTACGTTATCCAGGTTATTACTATTTCTATTAATATTAATTTTAAAAGTGTGTGTGTGTGCATGTGTGTGCGTGTGTGTGTGTGTGCGTGCGTGCGCGTGCGTGCGACACCCACTAATTAGACCACCGGAGAGAAGCCCTGTGGTTCTTTAGTGTTATTAGCGGTTATTATTATACCTGTCATTGTCTATTCACAATGTTGGCCCCGCATCGTGCATGAATATAAATATATATTTAAATATAAACCTCTTATCTCCGTAATTCAAACATTTTGTGTCTTTTGGTAAATATTACTTACCCTACTTGATCATACAAAAGCATCAAAAGTAGCAGATCTGCAACGCGGCGCGAAACAAACAGACGACGTGTTTCGAGCTTGTAGATCTGCTACTACTTTTGCCGTTGTTTTTATTTGAATCCCGAAAAGTAACAGTTGTGCACATACAGTATGAGGAGATGTGTTTATGTTTGGTGTTTTTACTCGTAGATAAAGCAGGAAAGGGCGCACACCAGTGTTGGTGAGGTGCTGGCCTAAGGCAGTAAATAAGTAAAAATGAGAAAAGGCTGCATACACGTAGCCACGATGCTGTATATTTATTGAGAAGAATCCACCGTTTCGACCTTTCGGCCTTCTTCAGGGAATGGTGTTTTTACTCGCCCACATCCATTGCCCTTCACGTGGAAAAGGTGTGGAAAAATACTGTACAAACGTGGAACGTTTCTCGGCACATACACACAGTAAGCAATTCAACTCCTGTGAAAACCACAGCAGCGAGGTTTATTTTCTCTGAAAATTACTGTATTACTGTTCCATGCTGTTCCATTACTGATCCACCTTACGGATCCACCTCTTAACCCATTTAGGCCTGACGTCGAAATAAAAAAAAATGTCTTCTAAACCTCACAGTTTTCATGTTTCTATATCAGTGGTGCTCAATATTTCATGTCAAGGACCCCAAAAATTATTTGTAATTGGCCGCCAACCCCCATTTGAAAATATGTTGTTCCAGGTACAACATAAACAAAGATTTGAGTTAAAAACATTCGCTCTGAATGAATATATTCAAAGATTTGCACCACATTTTCAGGATTTTTCAAAAACAGCAGAGCTACAAGCTCGTAGCGCGGCGCTCGGTGCCGCGCTATGAGCTTGTAGATCTGCTATGTTCCATTAGCTAAAGTTTAACACAATGCTTAAAACACCTGCCACCTGTTCCTGCCCTGAATGGGTTTTAATATGCGCAGGAAAACATAGTTCCTTTCGAGAAGTGCTGAATTTCGAAGTCACATTTCTATCTTGAAGAGCAGTGGCTTGAAACCAGTGGTCCGATGACCACCAGTGGTCCTTGAGGGGGGGTTCCAGGTGGTCCCCAGCTAAATGATGGAGAGTTGGTAACCAAATGGACCCTTATTAGATCTTTAACTCTTGAGAGCGAAACCAAATGGAACCTTTATGGGTCTATTTGGATTCATGTTACGTTACGTTACGTTACGTTCAAGAGTTAAATTATTGTTAAACATCTGCATTACTTAATTCACAAGAAGAGTTACAATTAGAGAATGTAGAATAATTGTTATTTTGATCAACGTTTACCTGTTATCTCTCCTATGGTACCAACATCAATACAGCATGGAATTGTGGAGAAATTCTTATCCAACGACACCCACGTGTTGGGTCTGAGAGGCTACAGTACATCTCATCAAATGGTGGTCTGTGGCTCAAATGCTCGACTGCAGGGATGGCACCGAGTGCCGCGCTATTTTTGAAAGATTGTGAAAATGTGGCGCAAATCTTTGAATATATATTCTTTCAGACGCACCCGTCTCAGAGCCTATCAGGTGTGCATAATAATTTGTTATGTGATATGACAATAAACTTGACCTTTAATGTAGAAATGATTCCGGCCAGAGAGTAGAGCATAATTTAATTCACAGACGGATGAATTTAGAGGTTGCTTAGTAACAGCAAACCTGACAGACGGACAAAACAACCCTAAACTGAACATTTGGCGTATGTAGGCGTGTGTGCGCGTGTGTGTGTGTGTGTGTGTGTGTGTGTGTGTGTGTGTGTGTGTGTGTGTGTGTGCGTGTGCGTGTGCGTGTGCGTGATATGAGCATTGTTGTTCTGCCAAGGACCTGAATAAAAAGATAGATGGAGAAAAAACAAGATAGACAGAGAGAGAGAGTAGAAAGTTGACATCGAAGAGAACAGTTCTCAACTCTTGACCCAAATGTGTGCATACATGTGTGGGTGCATGACTGTGTGTGTGCATGTGCGCATGTGGCCATGTGCGCATGTGGCCATGTGCGCGTGTGGCCATGTGTGTGTGCTGTGAAGCAGATGGTTATTTTATTCAAAGAGAGTACACACAGGCCAAGTCACATCTTTTCCCTGTTTCCTGCTTGTTTGTTTTCTCAGTTGAGACAGGACTTTAAAGCTACAATCTGGGGCTTAATTTTCATGAATAAAACGTTAATTAACAGGTCTGGAAGTGGATGGTATAGACTATAGAGAATGATAATAAATATGACTACATACACCAGCGGCAACAAAGACCTTGCAGATCTCGAGGCCACTCGAATGATGATGATGATGGTGATGATGACGTCTACAGTGGTTGGAGGTGGTCTGCCTACTCTTCCATTGAGACATTAAGACCGGTGGTTCCCAAAGTGGGGTCTGGGGACCCCCAGGGGTCTTTGAGGGAGTTCCAGGGGGTCCCCACTTAAATATAGTTGGGAACCAAATGGACCCTTATGGGTTTGTTACTCAGAGTGTACAAATGGAACCAAACGGACCCGTTAGGGTCCGCTTGGTTCCATTTGTACACTCTCAGAGTTAAATTAACATTGATTTTACTATATAAATTGGAGTCCCAGAGATAAAAATGCCATTAAATGGGGTCCGTAGCCTAATGCAGGTCAAACTGGGGGTCCTGGAAATGAAAATGGTTGAGAATCACTGCTAGAACCGTAATAAAAATCTTCTCTTATGGGGGTCCCTGGCATATCTTTTCAAATGGGGGTCTAATAAATGTCGATTTAGGGGTCCTTGACATGAAAATGTTTGGGAACCACTCATTTAGACCATGGTGTCGGCACTGGCGCCTGGCCAATGGAGCCAGAGCGGGCATGGACTCCCGCTGCCAACTATTGCCCGCTAAAGAATGTTTGTTCACGAGCTGTACTGGTCCAGCAGGCTCCACTGCCATGTATTTCATCAGACTTCCGGTGCGAGGTTTGCCACCCATGAAAGCGCCAAGGTGTATCCCCGGAGTATCCCCGGAGTCCAGACCGACCTTTCCTTCAAGATGGGGTGCCGTAATTTTTTTCCCACCCTAAAACATGATCATCAGGTATTATTATTACCCTATAGAGCGCCGAAGTCCTGACGTCCCTATTGGCCTGAATATAAGATGTAGTGGCAGAAAATACTACACTGCCTGGAGCAAGGCTTCCACCTGTTGATTGTCTGTCAAGACCCAAGACCCATGTTTAGTCTTGTCCACTGACCACACCTCCAATGTATTTGTGCTTCTTCATTTTGTATAAGAGAGACTCATTTGAACAGTTCTGGAGGCTTGCATGCGTGCACCTCCCTGGGCTGGTACAGACCACTCCTTGTAATAAACGTGTACATTGTTTCAGTCCACTCTCTACCTCGATGATTTCTTAAAGTCTCTGTTTATGAGTATTAATAATCCCATCACAATTATGGCGCAGTGAGCAGCGTGTTTCTACTGTCCGTCAGCATTCTCTTTTTCAGATGATAGCGCTGTGCATATGGATCTGAGATGCTGGTCCGACAGGGACAACACCTAAACGAACTTTGGGGTAAGAGTGTTTTGACTCAATGTACAACAGTTTGTATTTTGAGGCTGTGATCGTTAGAGATACAGCCGTACAAAGTACTAGTTCATCGTATTCATCGTATTTGAAAGAGCTGGTAACAGTCCCTCATCGTATTCATCGTATTTAAAGGAGTGGTGACAGTCCCTCCTCATCGTATTTCATCGTTGCCGAGTGGTAACAGTCTTTTATAGACATTTATATAGTATTCATCGTATTTAAAGGAGTGGTGACAGTCCCTCCTCATCGTATTTCATCGTTGCCGAGTGGTAACAGTCTTTTATAGACATTTATATAGTATTCATCGTATTTAAAGGAGTGGTGACAGTCCCTCCTCATCGTATTTCATCGTTGCCGAGTGGTAACAGTCTTTCATAGACATTTATATAGAAAAACTATAGCCTATATCAGTAGGATAGGGAATAGCATAGGAAATCATACAGACAGCGTCCACCGTTATTTTCTTTCTTTTCTCTCCTGTTGGGACCAAACAGCCCACAGGGAAGATTAAAAGAGAATGGTGAAACAGCAACTTGTATAACGCGTAAGACTCGAGCAGCAGGTATGAATGTGGAATGTGGAATGTTGAGTATGGAATGGAAGTGTGTGGGACGTACGTGTGGATGAACGGAAAATACTATTTTTGTGAAAAGTCAAATGGTGATTTCCTAGTATAAATGTGGCGTTGTGAACAAGTAAGTATGAAGAATGTAGTCCTGGTATTTTAGTTAAGTGTCACCACCCATGGTTAGTAGGACAGCAGTTAGCAGTTGTCAGCGGCAGACTCAAAATAGCAGGTCTACCCAGTAAGTGCTGTCTTGTATTTAAAGTAATTAACAAACAGTAACGTGGTTAGCTGATCATCATGGTCATATGTATTATCTTATTACGTCTTATTATAAAATAATGACAATATAACAATTTCCCAGAGTCACGGCAAGTTGAGTGTAATTGGGCTTTGTCACTCTCTATATTTGGACTAAATAGATAGGCAAAATTATACTCAAAGCATGAAATGTATAGGTAGTAAGTAACTCCTTACAATAGGCAATATTTGTAACTGTCATCACATTTTTTCCCAGTCAAGACAGGAACCCCTGTTTTTGTTTTTCCTAGGAACCTTTCGTTTTTGTCGCTATACAGAATATATCGGTATGGCATTTTTTGTGGAAAGATTAGAGAGGTCCTCAGGGAACTTAAGATCAGATTCAAGTAAGGGACATTTTCCAGGACAGGCAGTTCAGAAAGTAGCCCCCTACCATTGACAGCAGCTGCTCTGAGTGGACACACTTGGGACGGGTCGAGCTGGGAAGTCTGGTGAGTGTAATGTTACTTATACATACACGATATAGGAATACTCTGTAGCAAGTAAATGTCCAGAATTCAAATGTAGGCTTAATAGTAAATTAGTGTTAGCTGTGGCTGTATTTAAGAAACTCTGTCAACTTAGCAGAAATGTCTCATTTTTAATTATAAAATAACTGTAAAATAAGCAGATCTACGAGCTCACAATGTGTTGTTCTTGTACATTAGGTATTTGCAACATGGAAAGAATGTATATAGGGCTGGAGTGGTTAATGTATGATTTGTAATAACCATAATCTACACAGTGACCAGTAATTACAGTATTCAACTACATGCGTATATACGGACAGGTCATCCAGTAGGGAAGACATGGTTTGGAGTTGTGTTGAGTTGATCATATGGACAAGCGCAATTCCCTCATGAGAGAACTTGCATTACCGCGTAGGAGCATTTGAGTAATAGTATTGTGTGAACCTAAAAAGTGAGACACAGAACTCATACGTTAGTGTGAGTGACGTGCAATTAGATATGTAAAGGGTATTATTGGTAAAGTTGATTCACCAGACATAGAAATCAGTAGTACTGTGTTTTACGGAACCTGATTACTATGGGACCATCAGATGGATCGCCTATCGCATCGCACGGCAAGTCACATGTACAGTCAGACTGTTTCCGCACTTCGATGTCTGAACAGTATGCGTGTGTTGGTTTGGGGCCCAACACAGGCGGGAATTGACTATTTCCCGAATTACATTTTGGGAACATGGACATGCAGGCACTTGGACAGAGGCATGAACAATGGAGGACTATATGTGAGGAAAGGGAACATTCCAGGGATGAACTAATGACTGTCTTTTTCCTTTCATGTGATGGAACACTGTGCGTCCACTCTGTGGCGAGGTACGTGCGATTGCGATGGTGGGCCATTGGTGATGTCATAGTGAGTGGGTGAGTAGAGAGTACTGCTTTTTGGGGTCAATCTGATTCAACTTTGCTACAGTGTCTCAAGACATTTTACGTGTAGAGCAGCGACCCCTGCTACATGCCTAAATTAAGCAGTTTTACGATGGGGGTAACAAGACACTGTCCTTTAAGCGGGGGGAATCGTCAAGCTTGATGAGAGACTTTTTTGGCTTGTCAATATGATCATACAACTTTCCTATAGTCAATAGTCTATCAGACAACTGAATTAAGGGAGTTTTAGGACTCACAAATCTTGTAGTAAATTGGTCTTGATTCAAACGTAATATTAATGAACAAGTAAAGTAAGAAATAAGTTGTTGTCACCAACGGTGGAGGGCATGACGTCATGTCTCCCTCCCATGCGTGCCCAGGAGCACTGAAAAATATATATAACACAGGCAGATAGATACCGTATACTACTGAGTATCTCATATTGTAAGTAAGACTCACATATCAAGGGGTACCTAAATCATTGGGCTTGACTAGTTCACCAGCCCCCCCAACGCCTAAGGCAAGATATTTTCAGTGACATAAGTAATGTGTGGGACACGCAAAATGTAAACTTGTCCGCAGAAATAGCCCGATCACAGCTGTTAAAATAACAGTGGGGGCTCATATTGTTCAGTTTCCGTTCAGTTTAGTTTTTCTAATTTAAGGAGAGTTTCACAGCATGACATGTCACTTACGCCAACCAGGTGTCCATTTGCACCCCTCACTTCAGAGTAGCAGTGTGATTGACAGGCATCAGTGTTTGGGGGGGGGGGGGCAAGAGAAGGTCCCCTAATAGTTGGATAATTCACACTCATGGCAAATGCCCTGTTGACTCATTTTTGTTGTCAACATTTAACTAATAGGCCTGTACTCCTATCTGCTTTAATCAGCTAGAGAACGGGGTCAGGCATTTCACTTTTTGATTCCAAGCAGTGATGTAAATAGATTCTCAATGCTCTACTATCTTCCTAAAATTTCTTCCTGAATTTAACTAGATGTGTTTACTATCTTCTAATTTAACTATAGATGTGTTTAATTGATTCTAGATGTGTCCAGTCATTTTTTAATTTCTTAGAAGAGTAATTTTTAAAAGTAAATGAGTCCTGGGATGCAGGAATGATTTTGTAAATAAGTCAGGGGGATATATGTGTCCCACTTCAACAACGTTAGGAGTTATATTTTGCCATTTTTACAAAGTGCAGCATACTCCACAGTTCAGTAAACAGTTGTCGCTTCCAGCCGGCATCCTTGTTTCAGACAGGGACTTGTCCATGCAATAATGTGACGGAGGAGGACTTTAGAAGGAAGGATTTTTATTATCTGGACTTTCCATCAAACAATCAAGCAGCAAGCATACTGGTCAATTAATTAAGACGCATACACATTTGTATGATAAGCTATGAGGTTTGAATGTCTAGTTGATCATGGTGTTTATTTATATATCAATAAATATATCAATAATAGTGTAAACCATATACAGCAGAGTCATGTAAATACTATTTTAACAAAGAGAACATTATGTACATACTATTTTAAGTTACGAGTCATGTAAATACTAGCATTTTATTTAAGAAATCAGTTGAGTGAACCCGTGGATCAGCTATTTTCAATGAGCGAGATTTAACAGTTAAAAACCATTTAACCAAGTCGGCTTTCCTACTTACCGGAGAAAGTTTATTGTTAGTGTGTGTTTTTCAAAATGTATTCCTAGATGTGTTTATCCTTAGTTTATTTCTTTATAGATGTGAGATCATTTTATTTGAAGTTAGGAAAAAAAATGTACCGAAAGATAGAAAAGGATTTTCAAAAATAGCAGATCTGCGTGCACAAAACATACCTAGCACGTTGTTTCAATTATAGATGGACTGGCAGGAGGAAGTGACGAATAGGGTAAAATAGCTTAGTGTTAATAGGATGTTGATGCTGTTAAATAGCTTAGGTAAGATTAAAAATGTTTAAAGTAAAGCGATGGTTCTAGCAATTATGAGCAATTCTATGGATAAATTCTATCTATATCCGACAGAAGTGCTCAGAGGGGGGACATGTATAGTTTAAGAAGTGTATAGTTTATGGAGTATAGTTTAAGTTGAACATAATTTAATTCAAATTCATTTTTCCTTCAAATGTCCCTACAGTTCATTTACATTCTTGAGTCTATAGTCTATGGCGACATATTGTCAAACCTCTAAAACTACATTCAGTAGGCTGCTGAAACAATAAACAAACAAAACCTCTACGGCATTTTAGATTGCATGCATCCCCAGCATCTGAATTGCAGCAAATGTTAGTGCAGCCCAGATGACATACATCATGATTTTTTTAGTTTCTTCACAACTAGAACTTCACATCCCTCCGGGTAGAGGTCTTCAGTATGAGCAAGAGATCCAGTGCAGGCTTCTGTATTACTTTTGCAGCAGCTAATGGGGACGCTGTTGTTTTTAGTTTCATTAAACCAGCGAGTGTTCATCCAATCCGAGTAATTGTGGATTCCGCAGCACTGAAGCTGTCTCTGCACATAGTCGATGGCACGGCTCGGGGCATAACTGTTGGTGCCACTGTACTCGTCATACACGTTCCGAATGGAACCGTTAACCTCATCTTCAACCTTTGCTCTGTTACTACACCCAAGGAACAGCCCGCAGACAACAGCAACAACCATGAACAACCTGAACCCCTCAAAAACAATCAAGGACAGGGGGGAGCAGGTGTCACAGACACTTTGTCCAAGGAAGCTATTTCCATTCATTCCATATCCAGAACCTCATCCTCATCGGGGGACTGGGGCACAGCACTCAGAAATAGACACATATTCTTCAACAGTACATGTGCAGCGACGCTGGACACCTGATGAACTGAAAGACATCATGAAGGACCTTCCAGACCACAAAGTCAACGTGGAGTGCTGATGTGCAGCTGTGTTAGACTTGATTGAGATGTATGAGCCATCGGCAAGAATGCTCGAATCTCTATTTCGCAAAGTCTTTGGATTAAAATGGCTACATCTCAGGGAACATTTTGATGTGAATGGAGCACAAAATCACATTGTCACTGGACAGCTGTTGAATCACGGTGGTCTTTTTGACAGCATCAAAGCAGCATTTCCAGTACCCACTGATTGGGAAAAAAATTCACAGCACTAAGCAATGGCCTGATGAAACCTGTGACACCTACAGAAATAGACTGTAGAACTGCTTTCAGAAGCACTGTGGTGTGCCACTAGACAACCCCGCTTTCAATGACTTGTTAAAAGCGCAGACAGGTGGGGCCCAGCCGGGGGTCAAGTGGCGACCTATGGGTTAGGCCACTACACAGATTTGGTGTGATATGGAGCGAAGTAGAATGAAGACCTACGCAGTGGCAAGTGTGGAGGTATGAATGGCCCGGGTATGTGTGGAATGTGATGTTTATCGAGTAGGCCTATAAGTAAGTAAAATGTTTTAAGGTATCACTGTGTACAACAGTGTTATTTTTAGGTGAAGTTATTCTAATGAAAATTGTTCTTTCCTACTTTCCAGGACTGGACGGTGAATCAATGAGATGGTCTAAATGTGTTGACAATTTAATGAATATCTTCCTTTCCCAGTGTGCATGGCATGGTTAATATGGCGATATTGACTAACTCACTAAAAACTTAGAATAACTCGTCTAGGAAGAGTGTTGTGATACAATGCAATTACAGGAGGAAGGACAAAGGGAAAAATGAGTATCTATAGACATTGCATCGACAAGGTAAGAACTCCCACACGATCTCATACATTATTGAAATATTTATATTGACAGGAGGATACTAGTAGTGATGAAATACAGTGTAAAGATGCAATAATGTGTAACCTGTCAATGTAGCTAATAACCATAAGAGAGGGAGTTAACCATAAATCAGACTGTGAAAGATTGTGATCAACTGTGATCAAGATAGATCTTAATAAATTCCTAATTATGTATTATCATCTGGGGAAAAGTATAGAACAAATGTTTTAGAATAGGGGTAGTGTGTTGTTTTGTTTTTTTCCAGCTCTGAAATCCAATAAATTAAGAGAAACATATCAGGAGATGTGTTTGAACAAGGAAAAAACAAACAAACAAATGAAGACAACCAGAGAAAGCACTGAAAGGATTTGGGTTTGTATGATGGGTAAATATACACACATACAGTGACGTCAGTCTAGTGTTATATAAATTACAATTTAGGCATTTAGCAGACGCTCTTAATCCAGAGCGACTTACATTAAGCAATAACAAAAAGCATGGCATACATCACATGTATAAAAAGTAGTTATCATGAATCATGCGTAAACTAAGAACGTAACATTGGAGTATCTATGTAAACTATACATACTATACTATATAATATATTATACATGTGTACTATAAAGTGCTATGACTACATAAAGTGCAATTCTAGAGCTGTCTACATAACAAGCTGAAGCTGAAGACAATTAATGTAAAATAATAATAATAATAATGATAATATTGAAATGAATTTTGTATAACCACCTTTTTAACCACGGTGGAAATAATTCAAGTGAACAAAATTACCTGCAAGTTGTTCTCCCTCTAAGAAAACCTGACAGACATATAAATATGTCACATGGGCCAGTGACACCAATGAGAGCCAAGCCACATCATCATGTCCGTCCAGAGACTCCAGACGTCCCTACAAGGCCCACACGCATTCCATCCCCACAGTCACCCCCCAGTGACAGCGATGGGAGCCGGATAAAGACGAAATACTGGGCCCACCATGGGGAAAAAAGACTAAAATGCCATGCCACAACTTGTGACAGAAACATAAGGAGAGGAGAACATTTGCGTGGAGGAGAAAACCACGAAAAAAGACTACACCTGATGCTGGCTTATGAGTGATCGCTCAAGACAAATCGAGGGTCGTAGGTTGGAATTTCCCAATAAGAAGGAAAAGGGTTTTCGCCCCTACCAGCCATCAGAAGTTGTGTGTAATAAAAAGAAAATTATCATGTGGGTGGACATTGAATACACTTAAATGTAAACCTTTCTTACTCTAGGAGATAGTCCATATATAAGTCATCTTTTTGTAGCAAATTTGCAGACAGTATAGTATCTCATGTTCCTTGGTATAAATTAATATGAGACATTTAATTTACATATTTGAAATGGTGGAATGTAGTGGCAGAAAATACTACACTGCCTGGAGCAAGGCTTCCACCTGTTGATTGTCTGTCAAGACCCAAGACCCATGTTTAGTCTTGTCCACTGACCACACCTCCAATGTATTTGTGCTTCTTCATTTTGTATAAGAGAGACTCATTTGAACAGTTCTGGAGGCTTGCATGCGTGCACCTCCCTGGGCTGGTACAGACCACTCCTTGTAATAAACGTGTACATTGTTTCAGTCCACTCTCTACCTCGATGATTTCTTAAAGTCTCTGTTTATGAGTATTAATAATCCCATCACAAAGACTAAATCTTTTCCAATGGAAATATCTTAAAAAACGGGGTCGTATTATAATCGGGGACTAGACTATTTGACAATGATTTGATTCAATGTTCTTTTTCCACAAATTAGTCTTGAAAAATGGGGGTTGTAATTATTCGGCACAATACGGTATATAAGGAGGAAGATAGTGTACAGTATTTGTTAAAATGTCGTTTTTATGTGGACACGCCCACCAGTTCATTAAGTATGCCTGGTTTGCCTGGTGGGTCCATAGAGTTATAAAGGCGGACTGCCCCGCCCCCTGCTATTCATTTCGATGGAAGTTGCTCAGTGGCGTTTTGAAGCACCTGGAAGAACGGTATACTTCCGCATGTTTTCCATGTGTCCAAAACGCGGTAGTGCTCAATGTTAAACCGCCAGCTGCACAGGGTTTCCTCGTGCTAAATGCATGGGCCCGCCTGCAGACCCCACAGCTGTTGTTGTATGTATGATAAAGGGGGAGGGGAACATATTGTGATGTCACTATATCTATACTATACTATATATTTGTTTTCATTGGCATGTTTGACTGTCAAGGTTTCAGCCTCCAGGAAGAAACCCTAAATACAAAGGGAAGACATCACTGCACATAAGAACCACACCAAGGGGTCTAATGAAGTACTCACCTCACATGAAAAACTGGAACAAATACAAAAATCACGGCACTCCATCTTTCAGTAAAACGTTTCCTTGTTGCCAGTGAGGAAATGGACAGTACAGCTGCCCTACGGTGACCCCTGAGGCTCAATTCTAAGGGCCGATTCATACTCCTATTTTACCACTGTAGTGCCGAAATGATTTCGGCTCGTCAGAAATTTTCAGTAGCACCGAAGAGCCGACACATTGTAGGCTCTACAGAGCCGAACCGACTTTTATTCGGCTCTAAAATAGGAGTATGAATCACGCCTAACTGGCTATACATTTTCAATCCAAAGTTAATTTGAACTTTTAGGTGTATTATGTTGCACTCAGCAGTCAATCAATCAGAGAGTATACTTGATGGCCATGTTTGAGTACATATTCTACTGTATGTCTGAGCTTTGGTTCCAGTCAGCCTAGATGATCTATATTAAAGTGGCACCGCCAAAACCTCAACAAGAAACCCTGAGCATCACTGACTGTTGAAGTTACACCGGCCAACTGTCACAACTTCCTTTATCCCTCCAAGCATTAGTTACATGGTTCTGCATATATTAGGTTTTGACCTAATCTTGTTTCCTCGCTCAGTTCTCCAAATCCCCAGTCAACTATACTGTTACTGGGAAGGACCATTAAATTGGACTCATTATGTAATAATATGTAGAGTATAGTCTTTTTGGCTTACACTTATATTTTAAAAGGTTTGTGTAGTCCTGTTTTATCGTGATGCTATTTATAAGTAAGTAAGTAAGTAAGTAAGTAAGTAGGTCGAAGAGGCTTATTGAAGCAAGAAGCATGATGGCTATTTAGGACCTCTGAATACACCGAAACATCAGTTATATATTTGCTTGTTGTTTCAGTTGTTTGCATTGAGGGTTATTCCTGGTGCAGAGGCATCCTTTCGTTGGTACTTTTTGAGGGGCGCTTGCCCCTCCTATGCACAGCTTTGTGTGGAGGTGTGTTTGTAGCACGGGATGTGATGATTTGATTGGTGCCCCTCACTTCACGTGTGTGTGTGTGTGTGTGTGTGTGTGTGTGTGTGTGTGTGTGTGTGTGTGTGTGTCTCAGCAGCAGTGGTTCTGAGCAACAGTTAAACATCTCTTTACGTTTCATTTGGTAACTGTAATTACTATGTTAAATGGTCCTCACCAGCAGGGGGTAATTAAGGAAGCACAGGTAATGGATAATAATTATCATTGAATCTTTTGTTTTACCTTAACCTGCAAGTCCATTTTAATTGATTGATTGATTGAATACTGTATTAACAGTTTGCATGGACAAGCACAGGGAAGCTACAGTACAATACAAGGTTCTGCTAAAAGGATGAATCCAAGAAAGCCTATCGACTTGGGGTCCTCATGTACTCAATTCAGCTAAAATGCTTTACATAAAAGTAAAAGTAAAATATTTGCCTCTGAAATGTAGTGGAGTAGAAGTAAACTAGATTGGAAAGTATAGTTAAAAATACCTTGAAATTGTACTTAAGTACAGTAAAACCAGCTCAATGGCCTTGTGGTTAGAGTGTCCGCCATAGGACTGGGAGGACTGTGACCCAGTGCCTCCCTGCTTGGCACTCAGCATCAAGGGTTGGATTGGGAGTAAGTCCCTGTGACATAGGCTCCTGCCCCTATATGGGCCTCATGGCTCAGCAAGGCTTACTTACAGTACTTTGAGTTGAGGCCGCCCCTTCCCCACTGTCCAATTTCTCCCTCCCCAGGATGACAGAAGAGTCTACGGTCAAACGACGTGCCACTGGCCGGTGCCGGTGGCAGTGTGGACCCCCCCCCCGCCACCCTTGCTGACGGAGGGACCTGGGTGTGCTGAAGAAATGACACGGATGCTTTATTGTTATCTTCCTGTTGTGTTGGTGCTGTCGCCCGCATAGCCTTGAGGAACAGGACATTCCGACATTTCACACCGTGTACCTGATGTTTATAGGAGTGACAAATAAACCCTGGGATTGTGGATGTGTCACGGTCACGATGAGCTCTGAGCTGCATGGCTAGCTGTGTTCTTTGCTTGTGTTGGAAAAACCCTGCAGATAAAGTTGTCTGCTCTTAAAGGAGAATTCTGCATTAACCGTTTTCTTGATGGCATATATTACCAATAACGAGTGGTACACGTGAGATATTACATAACATCCAGAGAGCAGTGCAGCAGCTCCGACCGGGCACAGAACAATGAGAACATTGACATTGTCATGTTCTGTGTCAGATGTGATGTTAAAGTGGCACTAAGTAACTTTTCTTTTAACCTATGCTAGTGTATTTTCTGTTTTCTGTTGTTGTGGGGAAAGCTTTCGCTTGAATAAGCTTACAACGCACTACGCTGAACCGCGTTGTAAGCTTATCGATCGGCTAATTTCGGAATGCTGGGGTTTTAGGTATTAAGGTATTCCAAGTCCTTAAATTGTCACTTCACTGTCATCTGTCACTGTCACTGTCACCCCGCAGGTTGAGTTGTTTGTGCGGTGCGACTGACACCGTCTCCAGCGTTCCTAATGGGGTGTGCTATTGATGGACTCTGAGCTGATGCTCTCTGCTTAGCTCGGCCTGATGATTAGTGCTGCTCACCAACCTAATTAGTGCTGTCACATCAGTGTCACCTCAAAGGACACTGCAAGGGGTATGAGTATGGGAAGTAAAAGGAGGACCAGTGAAATATAGAGTGAAATGTAAAGAGAAGGTAAAACTTATTTTATGAACCCATTAAGACTTTTTATTTATAAAAACATAATGTTTCTATATCAGTAGTGCTCAAACTTTTTCATGTCAAGGTCCACCAAAAATGAGAGCTAAAGATACACATTCCTCTCCGTTCTATGGTGTGCCATTTCCAAATTCAGTTCTTGCGAATTGTTGTCTAACATCTAATTGTGAACTCCAGTCTCAACTCCAGTCTCAACCTAAACCTACCTAACAATAGTGGTATAATATAGTAGTAGTAGAGGCCCGGTCCGCAGTGAAACTGTTCTGAAGCACCCACTGGCTCCACAGAGACCTGAGTGGGTACTAAAGGAAGTGCATGTGTACTCAGTATTAGGAAGGTGATGGTAATATTACTGTAGGCTATTTGTACTCACTCAAAACAAATAATAAGAAACGGAAACAGAGAGAGATGTGTGTGGGGGGGAGGGGGGGGGGATTAAACGAGGAGGGGTAGAATGACTCTGCATTTTCATTGTGTCTTTTTCTGTTGACTCACCCCTCAAATAAGCACTCCATTCACTGACAGAGCCCAGAATTATATATCTCTCTCTCTCTCTCTCTCTCTCGTTATCTCCGCCAGGCGGCAGGCCCAATGGCCCCTATGACTTAGCGTACACAGCTATTTCTTTCTTTCCTCCTTCATCCCAGCTGTCTTTATTGTGTGGTTTCAGAGCAGTGAGTGCGATTGCCTTAATTATTCCCGCTTCCGCTTTATGAGTCTTGTGATGCAGGGAAACAACAAGAACTTCCCTATTAGACTAGACACTCTATACACACACACACACACACAAACACACAGACAGACAGACAGACAGACAGACAGACAGACAGAACGACAGACAGACAGACAGGGTTTCCGCCCATCTGTAATATAGTAGTCAATGATGAACTCATTCGGGGTGTGTGAGTGTACAGTATATCCATGCAACACTACAAAGTCAGCAGTGTGAAGCTTCTTTACAGTAGCAGCACTCATTCACTGTATATGACGGTTGAGATAAACCACAATGTCGACCACAGTTTCATCTAAATGCAGTTTTAGTAATCAAATGATCAGTTTAGTGACGCATCGAGTTGACATTCCTCATATGGTGTTCACAGCTTCACCAAAATGAGAATGCTTGTCTTTATCATTTGTGTGTGTTCCTCTGCTTTCATAGAATGTTGCTAGCCATTGTACCCGTTCACAGCCGTATGGCTGCCAGATTCGTTCTGTTACAAGTTACAACCAACGTCGTTAATAGGGCTGCCTGGTGACAACATCGGTAGGCAGGTTTGGTCATTTCAAATTATTTGTAGTAAAGCAGCTATAATGTGAATTTTAATATCACATTGTCTATGTCCCTCAAACTTATTTCTAATGGTTTGAGCCTCAATCACCGCTCTGATAGAATGGTGGGGGCGCTGATACGCAACTTATTTAATATTTGAGTCATTATAATACTGATGCTAAATAAACACAGGCTTGTTTCCATTCCATGCCAGCTTGAAAAAATTAACAATGTGCGGACATTGTAAACAAAGTGGAAATGCAAATTTGGAACTGAAGATTGAAGAGGGGGAGGAATTACACAAAGTAGGGTGACATTGATGACATCACAAATACGACCAAATCAGTTGAGCTGTTCCTGAGCGCAATTTCCATAAAAGCCCCTATATGATGAGAAATCCTGATTGTTCAAAATTGCATATTTGTGGGGATAGAAAATATACAGGGGATCTAAAAAAAAACACCCCAAAAATTGAATTTTATGTTATAGGTCCTTTAATGCAGGATAAATATAGTAATAGCCACGGAATCACTGTAGGCAAACATTTTCTACATGTTAGAAATAATATTTGAAAATGTTTGCCTACAATGATTTGCATTGGTCTTTATATTTTATATAAAGACCAGGCCCAATGCACACAAAGGATCCAATTTACAAGATCATGTTTTCCACATGGTGTTTGTCGTGAGCTTGTTGATTGGATACTTTGACTATTTTCACAGAACGCCATCGTGTGAAGAGTGAATAAAGTGTGTTCCAACAACAAGTGTGTTCAGCATGAAAACAGGACGACGGTGGGGCCAAGTTAATGGCCTGCACAATATAGTCTATTATTAGACGTGTGACTCACTGAGTGATTGACTGACTACTACGGTGACAGGGGTGGCATGATGAGACAGACACAGGACATAGGTCACAGGCCGGATACAATTTGATATGAATATTTTAAAAACCATGAGTCATTATTAGTTTTTTGCTGCCTTGCTTATTGTATGTAATTCACAGACAGACAGACAGACAGACAGACAGACAGACTACATAGATCCTTGGATGGATGGATTAATTCATTAAATCATTCATTTGTTCATTCATTCATTCGTTCATTCATTAATTCATTTGTTCATTCGTTCATAGAAAAAAGGCCTGAAAGTAAGACTTGTGTGAACTTTGTGAAGACAGAAATAGTGAATAGAAAACGCGTTGTTTCTCTGGCCTTTTAGATTTACACAGCGATACAAAGCTACAGTACATCTCTGTCTGGGTCTGTCCGGCCAACTGATGTAGCAGGGTTTTTTTTGTCTGTAGCTCCAATGCAAATGACAGCGTGCATGGTCATTTGCATATGTTTGGAGAACAATAGGCTGGTTGTTGTATTGAAACCACCCAGTGACAGGACAGGGCTGAGTTTATAGCAAGTCACAGGTTAAGAAGACCATCTGCAAGTGCAAAAACACTGCTGAACCAAAATAACGTGTTTCCTAATGATAATTAAATAAATAGATTATATTCTATAATAAGGCTAAGCATGTCTCTAAGACTTATTTAAAGGGGCATTCCACTCAAACTTCAAATTCGATACACACGTTCCACACCACCACAGGGAGTTCAGTGCCCGGTTGGCCCCTGCCCAAGCTCTGGACAGGGCCCAAATTAGCCAATTGATCACACCTGACACCTGTACACCCCTAGATCTCCATATATGGACCTGGCCTGTTCTGACATCACAATGATGTTCTGACGTCTGCATAGACTCCATATTTGGGCATGCCTGTCAAAGAACTCCATATATGTGCATAAAAGGGACACAGACTAATAATAATAACTGGGTGGGGCATGCATTTACAACTTCCGTTCCATGTAGGCCAGTGCCCAACGGGCACTACGCTAGTATCAATATTGCAGCTTTTGAGAGACATTCAAAACCTCATCCTGCTCGTGTTGTGGGTACTAACTATAGTCTCGCAAGCCAGACTGTTGTCTCCCACAATTTTCAAAATACAGTCTGGAGCAACGGAAGCAGAGATAAAGACACATAGCGGATGCGACGCCTCCCCACTTCCATTTCGTCTTTACAGTTGTGCAAATATGTCCTAATGTAAATCTAAATCAGCTTGCTGCTTAACAGAAATTGAAATTTAAAATATTTTGAAATATATTTGACCCATGTATAGTGTTTTGAGTACAGTATGCCAGGAATATTCATATATATAATACAACACTTGATGTGATAATGAGGTGGTCTGGGTCAATTGGTTCAGTGTTTTTGAATGGCCTAATCTTCCGCTGTGAGTCCCATGACGATTGGGGGGGGGGGGGGGGGTGGATGTTGTTGCTCCATCAATTACTTTATTCCACATGAAAGATACAGTCATGGTTATGTTGCTGCTGTGCTGTAACTCGTGATAAGACCTATCTTTGGATCCCTGGGCATGAATTAGGCTTTTGTTGGGTCACTTTATGGCCCGAACCCTGCTACACACAGTGCGGCGACAACAAGAAACAAAGCACGGTCAGAAAGCCATTCATTTCCTTTGGTATAACTGGGCTGAGTGGTGTGAAGTAACTAATTACATTTACTCAAGTACTGTACACAAGTAACATTTTGAGGTATTTTTACGTTACTGAAGTATTTCCAATTGTCAGTGCTTTGACTTATATACCTCACTACATCTCAGAGGCAAATCTGTTATTACAATTGGGACGGTAACAAGTTGTGAGCAGTTCAGTTGGGCAAGTCATAGACTGTGGCGCATGCGGAGCGTGCGGAAGCGCCGCCTATGCCCATGCTCCGCGGCCACGATACATAATACATCACCACCGACCCTACCCCTGCGCTTTCAACCCAGATCTGCGGTTTCCCTTTCTGTGATGCGATGGCCCGAGAATATGCACAAAGCAGCGGACACACGACATTCACAGAGAAACAACACGGTCAGTGGCCAAAGACACATACAGTAGCTGTCTGCCTTGGTTCAAAATGTAGGCCTACGGTTTGCGGGTGTGTCTCACTCGGACACATGCACGATATTCACAACGGAGAAACAACAACAACGCAGGCCGCGTGTCGTTAGATGTAAGATTCTAGTATTATACTTTTCCTCCACTACAATTATTAGAAAACTTTAGTTACTATAGTTACTTTGTAGATTTTGATTATTATTACAAAACATATAACCACTTCAGCCAAATATACATTTGGGCCATTTGAAAATAGTAGATCTACAAGTTCTTAATGTGTCTCGATGCCAGGAAAAAAAAAAAATTTATAAGTTGGCTATTCAAAAACTTCATGCTGTGTTACGTGAGCTTGTATATCTGTATATCATCCCTCTTTGTTTGATTGATTCATTAATTTTTTTTGACAGATCTTTGTATACAGTATACATAGGGATAATAGCCGTTTGGCACCAACAAAACGGGCATGAGTCACACCTGGCATGAGTCAAACTAATTGGACTCCGAGTTGGTGTGACTTCACACCTGCTGTTCATCAGTGATGTACAACAGTGTCCAGTCACTACCTCAGAGTCCAATTAGTTCGGAGTCGGACATCCCCATAGGTCCATACTATAATCAAACTTTTTGCGTTTTTTCGTAAATGAATGCCCTATTTGACCATACTGTGTCACACAAATTACAAGTTGCAGATATGCAAGCTCGAAACACGGTTTTGAGCTTGTAGATCTGCTACTGCTGTTTTTGGATTTGAATGCAGTTTTAGATATAAAATGAGGTTTCCAGAACATCGATATTTCTCTGACGACTAGTCAGCGGCAACCCCTTGACTGCAGTTAGAAGTGGCTGTTGCTTTCATATTGGTATGCAAATGCTTCTGTTCTGTAGCTGCCAAGTTCAAAAGAGATGTTTTATTCCTGATGCACTCCAAAAATTGGATTCTGCCCTCCCTCCAAAAACGGTTGCACTGTCTCTATGAATGAATGAATGAATTGTATTTGTATAGCACCTTTCCAAACATATAGTTACAAAGTGCTTTACAGACAGGTTATAAAACAGTAATCATAAAAACATCAAAACAACAAAACATCAAAACATCAGAAACAATGAAATATGAAGAAAATAACAGGTCAATAAAACAATCAAAAACAATATTAGGAAAAACACTTGGCATATAGATGTGTTTTTAAAAGCGTTTTTTAAAAGAAGACACTGATTCTGCTAACCTAAGAGCCAAGGGCAGGGAGTTCCAGAGCAAAGGTGCGCGAGCCGCAAAGGCCCGGTCACCCCGAGTGACCAGACGCGTTGCAGGAGGAACTAGGAGGGCCCTATCCGATGATCTGAGGCAGCGCACAGGGTTATGGGGTTGCAGCAAGTCTGTTATATAAATGGGAGCTAGACCATGTAGTGCTTTAAAAGTAATCAATAAAATCTTAAAATCAATTCTGTAGCTCACAGGGAGCCAGTGAAGAGTAGCTAAAATAGGTGTGATATGCTCACGTTTTCACGTGTTGGTGAGAAGGCGAGCCGCCGAGTTCTGCACCATCTGGAGGCGAGATATATTTTTCTTGCTCATACCAGAGTATAGCAGGGCACCACACCTGGTCATAGCCCAGGGCAGGGCACCACACCTGGTCGTAGCCCAGGGCAGGGCACCACACCTGGTCGTAGCCCAGGGCAGGGCACCACACCTGGTCGTAGCCCAGGGCAGGGCCCCACACCTGGTCGTAGCCCAGGGCAGGGCCCCACACCTGGTCGTAGCCCAGGGCAGGGCACCACACCTGGTCGTATAGCCAAGGGCAGGGCACCACACCTGGTCGTATAGCCCAGGGCAGGGCACCACACCTGGTCGTAGCCCAGGGTAGGGCACCACACCTGGTCGTAGCCCAGGGCAGGGCACCACACCTGGTCGTAGCCCAGGGCAGGGCACCACACCTGGTCGTAGGCCAGGGCAGGGCACCACACCTGGTCGTAGCCCAAGGTAGGGCACCACACCTGGTCGTAGCCCAGGGCAGGGCACCACACCTGGTCGTAGCCCAGGGCAGGGCACCACACCTGGTCGTAGCCCAGGGCAGGGCACCACAAAGGGTTAATCCTGCCCTGCATATTTTCGCACATAGTAGTCAGGTACAGTATGTGAAACCATTAGATGACAAGCAAAATGTGTTAATACAGCATCACAATCCACAATAGCAGATCTATAAGCTTGTTATTTTAGAATTTTCTTTGACAGATATCAAAGTTTTGAACCATGATTTTGAATTTGATTTACATAAATATTGTCTTCTTGGGGTTCCCATGGCAAAACCATGTGGGTCTGTGGTGTGGCCAAATACATCATCATTTTGGGGGTTCTTGACATGAAAACGTTTTGAGAACCACTGACTTAAGGACACCTGTGAACGTGGCTAAACGTGGGTTTAAGTTACAAGAACATTCCTCATGTTTCCTCGATGGTTTAAACAGCTGTGTGGTTTAACAAGTATGTGAAGGTATGCTTGCGTGTGTGTGTGTGTGTGTGTGTGTGTGTGTGTGTGTGTGTGTGTGTGTGTGTGTGTGTGTGTGTGTGTGTGTGTGCGTGTGCGTGTGCGTGTGTGCATGCGTGCGTTGTTACTGTTACTTCAAATTCAAAAGTAGCAGATCGACGAGCTCAAAATGTGTCTCTTCGCACCGGGTTTTCCAGCTTGTCGATCGGCTATTTTAAGTAGGGCGTTAATTCACAAGAAAAAAAGGCAAACCCAAATAGTATATCATGGACATAAGAGGTTTCTGCCCGACAGCAACGATATACTGATGATGATGACATACTGATGTATAATACTGTATAATATAACCCTCCCTGGGTCACAGCATGACGAGTCATTATCACTTGTCAAGTTGTCACCATGGCTTTATGAAGACCCTGTGCATTGCTGTGTATATTTTGACACCTTTGAATTTAATTGAATTACATTGCATGCTTATATCTTTATCTTGTAGCTTACATCTTTAACTTGTAGTTAGTGTCGAAGTGTCCTTGAGCAAGACTCTGAAGTTGAACCCCTATTTGCTCCCGATGTGCAGGTCGGTGCCTTGCATGGTGTCTTCCGCCATCGGTGTATGAATGTGTATGTGAATGTAATGCACAATCTATGTAAAGCGCTTTGGATAATAGCGCTATATAAATGCACCATTTACCTTTTATCATAGTCTATGGCATATAGACCAGAGGTTCCCAAACTGTGATGCGTGCACCCCTTGTGGTGCGTGAACGCCCTCTAGGGCGTGCGTGACATGAGAAGGGTTATGGCGGTTTTCATGGTGTTATTTAGCACAAGTGGCAAAATCCGGTAAACATAATGAGATGTATAGAGCATGCAGCTGCAGGAGTATGTGCAGCTGCATGTCTCTCAGTGCAGTGACATTCTGTGATTATTTGCCATAATCATATTAAAAAAATCACACCCGTGTGAAGTGAGGGGCGCTAATATATTAAAGTCTAACTCATGTTGCTATGATTAGGTGATGGTGATGTAAAACAAACGGTGTCAAAACAAACATTAAATTCTCTTTATTGTTAATGGCATTTAATGTTTGTGTTAGGGACAAGATGACAAGATTTTCCCTTCATTGTCAATGGCGTTTTTAAAACAAACATTGAACTAAAAACAAACCTATAGGAGGGCCCCTCAAAAATTTATCATTTTCGGCCAAATACAACGAGACTTAGCGTTGGGGGGTGTGTCTAGGTCAGGAGGTAACAGGGGGTGCACGGCCAAAAAAGTATGGGGACCGCTGGCATAGACCATATTCACATGGCGGCCATGTTGGATTTTTGCATTGCAATCAGGGTGGCAAGTTGCCACCCTGCCATGTAATGGTCTCGACTCGGTCTCGCCTCCTGCCGTCGGTCTCGGGCCCCGTTTGTATTATTTCAATGTATTTTAATAGCATACTTTTAATGTTTAGACTGATGACAGGTTCTTGGTTTGATTCTATCCTAGATTACTGCGGTACCGGTACTACACTGTCTATATGCATTTGATGCAAGCCTAGTATTAACTTGTTTACTTTGCTTACTTGTAGTAGTCTCTAGATTAAGAGCATCGTCTGCTAAATATCTATGCCTAAATTTTAAAATTGTAAGCATGCCTATATAGGCCTATGAAATGCTCCCTGGTGTTCAATAACACAATGAGGAAAAAGTTGGGTAATTTCACTTCATTTGGGAAGTCAACAAACCTGCTGTACTGTCTGTGGCTCAGCAAAAAAGGGGGGGGGGGGTGCTTTGTGGCAGCAAGTGAAAGAAGAAAGAAGGGGGAGGGATTTGTGGACCGGATAGCGCGGTGACATCAGCCTCGAAAAATGTGTGTGTCTGCGTAGCAGCGGAATCAGACAGCGTGCGTGCGTGCGTGCGTGCGTGCGTGCGTGCGTGTGTGTGTGTGAGAGAGGGGGGGCGAGGGGATGAGAGAGAGAGAGAGAGAGAGAGAGAGAGGAAAAGGCGTTTTCCATCCTCTCTCCGGCACACAGACTGCACGCAGCTGAGCAGAGGAGCAGATCAACTACCGGCTGAATATAAACGGCGTTTATTTTTCTTCCCTCCTTCATCTATTTCGTGCTGCAAACTACAAAAAACTACCACATTCATGTCAACCATCTTTTCTTAACGGTCGAGTATCCGCGTTAAAAAATAAATAACACAAAACAAAACTAAAAACCCCCATCAAAATCCACTTGATCCAAAGTAAAGTGAAACCAATAAAGGCGGAGCGAGGAGACTTATTGGACTTTTAATTTTTTTGATCTTTTTTTGCTCCACAAACACAGACAACATCCTCCCGTTAAGGCTCGTCTCAATAATAATAATACTATTAACTCACATTTTGTGTCAGACAAACACCCAGAGGACAGCATCATCATCAGATCTACAAACCCTCCTCCTGCAACGAACGAAACAGCATCTCTGCTCCGTTCTCTACTCCAGCTGACTCATATCTGCTGCGTCCAGGGTAAGTTCTGCTGTACCAGACGGTGCTAACATTCTGCAAACTCATGTAGTGTCTTTAGCTCCAGTTTGGATGGAGAACACTAAAGCCTTCATTTGATCAAGACCATCATAGATGTCTTTGATCGAGTCTGATGACTTTTACTTTCGTATCTATTTAAAATATAAACACAATACATATAGGCCTATATTATAGTCTTGGTCCAAGGCTAGTATAGGAGAACTGTAACATGCTGGTTCTAAAAGTATAGTGGGGGTCCGGGCCGGGACACCCCCCAGGGTGATGGGAGGGAGGGAGGGGGGGGGGTCCATCCAGAGCACCCGATTCCCGACTGCTCGGCAAAATGAGGAATATACAGATTTACAGTTTAAATTAAAACACATATTTCTTTACTTTTCGGGCTATTCGAAAAATATAGCCGATCAGAAAATAATATTGACAAATCATGAGGATTAGCCTATAGGCTACTGATACAATTAACTTACAAGTAATTTTAAAACGGAGGTCCGTGATTCGGCCAAATAGCCTATGGCTATATCATTTTTATATGTTTTGATCCTTTGACATGATACAGTTTGAGAATCACTAAAGCTATCATATAGTAGCCACTCACTAGCCTATATTATTCCTTTGCAGTTTGGCTACATATATATATATATGCATAACTGCTTCGGTGGGAATAAACCAGCCTATAGGAGGAGGAATCATCATCGGCTCGCATTCCGTTGCATAGAGAGATGCAGCCTTGACTTCTTCGACTAACTGTAAAAATACTGTCTACAATATTGTCTGACTATTAGGTTGTCGTCTGAGATGTTGCACCGTGTTCCTGGCTGACTGTCCTCGTCAAGTTTAATCCATGTGGCCTTGAGACGGAAACGTGCCCGTGTGTGGCCGTGAACTTGACATCGGTGGCACGTCGTGTCGTCGGCGATTAATTCCCCCTCCGGTTCTCTCCCATGGGGGACATTCTTCTTGCATTGACGGAACGAACGGCGGGGGTTATGTAATCGACTATAGCTCTACCATATCACCATAATATTATTATTAACCCCCCACCTTTATTTCCAAATCGTTCGATATATAATTATAAGCGAATAAATTGTGCCTCCATGCATGTATGCACGAAGCGTATAGCTTGTAAGTTACCACCTGTGTGACGGTGGAGCGTGTGTGTGTGTGTGTGTGTGTGTGTGTGTGTGTGTGTGTGCGCGCGCGTGCGCGTGCATGTGAACGCCAGGTGGATATTGTAGCCTATAGCCTATAGGCCTATATGTGAATGGATATTATCCTTATATTATGTGAATGATTGTGTGCGTGGGGGGGGGGGGGGGGGGGGCTGGGTGTGTGTGAGCCCAGCATGGTCCATTGTGCATGATGATGAGGGCTATTGTAAGTACAGTAGGCCTATATCATATATAGCCTACCAGTGGTTTTCAACCCTTTTCATATCAAGGGCCATTATTTATTTATTCAGCATTTGAGCCACGGACCACCATTAATTTGATGAGATGTAGCCTCTCAGACCCAAAAACGAAATAATATTTTGTTATCGTTGGATAGGATTTTGTCCATAATTCAATGCTGTCGATGTCACTATGTGGTACCATATGAGATAACAGGCAAATGTTGATCAAAATAACAATTATTTTGCATGCTCTAATTGTGTATATCTTGTAAGTAATGCAGATGTTTAACAATAAATGAACTTGTGAGAGTGTAAAATGATCCAAATGGACTCGTAAGGGTCCATTTGGTTCCATTTTACACTCTCAAGAGTTAAAGATCTATAAGGGTCCATTTTAGTTACCAGCTTTCCATCATTTAGCTGCAGGGGACCACCTGGAACCCCCTCAGGGACCACTGGTTGCAAACCACTGGTCTGTTAGGCTACTGTCAATAAAAGTATGGCAAGGTATGCATGGCAGCTGCCTTTGCTCCAGGAGAAAAAAATATGTATTTATTAAAAAATTAATAATCTATGAATGTATCTTTATATATCTGCGTTGATTATTCTGTTATTAAATTACACTGTAAAATAACTATACAAATCAAATGCAAATTTGAACAAATTTATGATCACTTTCACAAGGTAATATTATTATTCTCCACAACACTTGTATTCCCCCTAATCTTGACAAATGGGGCCCTATCTTGCACCACACCTTATCCCTAAACTAAACTTGTTTGCCATTTTTGAGTGGTGCATAGACAGCTATGTATGTGTGTCCCTGTGTCCGAGCACGGAAGTAGCATATTGTCACCACCAAGTGTCACTGTTGTGCAGAGTGTCACTGTTGTGCAGCCTAACACACAGACAGAGGCCAGGGAGAAGAGCTTGTACAGTACAGGACAGAACAGAACAAGTACAGCACCACTCACTTCAGACGGATCTGATAGTTTTTTACTATTTTAAAACATTTTAAATCGACACGTTCTGAGCTTGTGTAGATCAGCTATTTGAACTATTTTAAAATGTTTTAAAATAATAATAAAATGGCAAATAAGTTTAGGGGTAAGGGGTGGCGCAATATTCCCAGGTTGGGTGTGTCAGCACAGGTGCAATGCATCATTGATAATAGCAAGGAGGAGCAGTGGTGCATTTTTGTCAAGCAAATTTGGCAGAGAGTTGTTTTGTTAAATTGTGCTTTAATAGGCATAGTTGGTCAAATGAAAAGGAAGCAGATCTCCCTGCATGTGTTGGGGTTAAATTGACAATGGGTCATCATGAATGAATGGAATTAATGAATTTGGGTCGAAACATTGGAGTGCAGGATGGAAATGGACATCACATTTTGGACTTTTCTGTTGCTGCCCCTCTTTGAGTGACAGCTCACAGCAGCGCATCACAGATCACACCACAGCCATAAGCGGTGAGTGAGAAATACAATTGCATCGCAGGTTCCTTCTGTGTATTTGGTTGTTGTTTGAACGCCGTTGTGGGCTGCCGCTTGTTGTCCATTAGGGGACTATTGTTGTTGGTTGTTGTGGCTTGTGTTGTGCTCGTTGGCTTGCCACGATTGTGGGGAGGTTCGACTGCCACTGAGTATATAGCTACTGACTGAATGGAACACGGAAGCAAAGAAAACATTTTCAATTGGCTGAGAACCAGTTAATTGTACAGTAAACCTCATTGGCCCCATATAGAAGTCATGGGAGCTATATATGAGGTTACTGAGAAGCATTTAGCCTACTTGGGTGCCTCATTCCTAAGTTGTATGCTGCCATTTACACACTAATAGGCCAGTGGTTAGGCCAATGGTTAGGCCAGTGGTTAGGCCAATAGGCCTTTTTCATATCAAGGTCTATTATTTATTCGGTATTTGAGACACCAATTTGATGAGATTTAGCCTCTCAGACTCAAAACTAAAGAATATGTGTTCGATGTGATACCACAGATAGGAGAGATAACAGGCAAACATTGATCAAAATAACAATTATTTTACATTCTCTAATTGTGTAGACTTAAATTAAGAGAATTGAGAGCGTATATAAAATGAAACTAAATATAGCTGAAACTAAAAAAGACCTGTAAGGGTCAATTTGGTTTAATTTTACACTCTCAAGAGTTAAAGATAAGGGCCCTTATTTAGTTACCAACTCCAGGTGGTCTCCCTGGTTCTCATACTGCACTATTATACTAAATGTAGGTCCATTTGGTTACATGTGTGTCCTCCTGGAGTTAAATTAACACTATGGTGTGTAACCACCTTGGCCTTGATTTAGGAATTAGGCAAGCAAAGCCTCTCATTTTCATTATCTTCCTTACATGACCCCGTTTTCTTAGGGTTCATTCCCTAAAGGCAGATTAAAGGCAGAGTTAACCCATTCTGGACGAGAACCCCTTTTGGTGTTTTAACCATTATGTTATGCTTTAGCTATTGAAAAATAGCGGTGCCGCACTATGAGCTTGTAGATCTGCTATTTTTGAAAAATCGTGAAAACGTTTTTAACTCAAATCCTTGCTTCTGGGAGGTCCCTGGAACAACATATTTTCAGATGGAGCTCTGCGGCCAAATACATATAATTCTGGGGGTCCTGGCATGGAAAAGGTTGAGCACCACTGACAGAAACATAGGTTTTTCAGAAAACTGTAAAGGATTTAGAAGACATTTTGCCACCCATCTGACAACTACTTGACACATACAGCAGCCACTTAGCTTCCGTGTTAAGTGGTCAGATGGGTGGGCCCGTTTACTTTAATGACCAATCAACTGATTGTGTGCCGTCTTGGAACAATGGAACTAAAGTAGTATACCTGGTTCCTAATTTATACCTAATCACAATGAAAACAAATTTTTTAAAAGAAGAAAATACCATGACATTTAATTTTACATTAACCACTTGAACCCCAGCATCCATCCGTATTCTGGTAAAAAAAAAATAGGTTTGCTGAAAATAGCAGATTGACAAGCTCACAGCGCATCACGCTTTGTGAGCTTGTAGATCGGCAATTTTCAGCTAAAATATTTAATGTAGAGTGAAAACAAAAGCACTAGAGACACCGTATGGTACCGTATGGTTAAAAAAATAAGATAACAAATGAAATAAAAAAAAATATATACATGATACATTATCAATGGCCTACTATCAATATCCTCACGACCCATAGTGGACCTCTGCCCACAGTTTGGGAGTCCCACGTATATGGGCACATGGAGCTGGAGGGGCAGGAGAGCCATTCATCAAATCATCGCCTTAAGGGGTTAAAAAGCCTCAAACACAAGTGTTGAGTGTTTGGACACATGTATGTATTACAACTCTGTCACAGCACTTCCTGTGAGGCTGCATTCCAATCACGTTAGCGGCACGCTGTGCTGTATGTAATGTAACGCACATGTTGGTGGTTGTGGTACATCAGAGTGGAATGGATCCGAAAGGAAATGAGATGGAGTCAGAGACGTGTGGGGGCGGCAGTGGCTCAGGGCAGGGTAGAGATGGGCCGGTAGAGGTGAGATGGAGTCAGAGCAGTGTGGGGGCGGCAGTGGCTCAGGGCAGGGTAGAGTGGCCGGTAGAGCAGTGGCTCAGGGCAGGGTAGAGTGGCCGGTAGAGCAGTGGCTCAGGGCAGGGTAGAGTGGCCGGTAGAGCAGTGGCTCAGGGCAGGGTAGAGTGGCCGGTAGAGCAGTGGCTCAGGGCAGGGTAGAGTGGCCGGTAGAGCAGTGGCTCAGGGCAGGGTAGAGTGGCTCAGGGCAGGGTAGAGTGGCCGGTAGAGCAGTGTGGGGGCGGCAGTGGCCCAGGGCAGGGTAGAGTGGCCCAGGGCAGGGTAGAGTGGCCGGTAGAGCTGTGGCAGTGGCCCAGGGCAGGGTAGAGTGGCCGGTAGAGCTGTCGGATGGGAGCTGCGAGGTTCCCAGTTCGATCTCCTGGCTCCCGCAGAGTTAGTGTCCTTGAACAACACTCTGAACACCTAATTGCTCCCGATGTGCAGGTTGGCGCCTTCGCCATCGGTGTATGAATGTGTGTGTGAATGGGTGAATGTAATGTAATGCACAGTCTATGTAAAGGGCCTTGATGTTATACAGAAGCTGCACATTATGGCCATTAATGTTGCACTCAAGTAAAAATCAATTAAACATTAGCAGCAATGCATCCTATATCTCTACAAGCTACATTTTGATGATTGTGTGGAATTAGGCAGCGTGTGCGTGTGCGTGTGCGTGTGCGCGCGCGCGCGTGCGTGCGCGTGCGTGCGTGCGTGCGTGCGTGCGTTAGCATGTCATTTAGACAGATGCCAGGTTAATTTGTTGACCTAGTACCCACATGTACAGATTATTATCATTCTGGTTTAAGAGCGTCTGTCTGCATGCGCGCGCATGCATGTGCGTGAGTGCACGTGTGCCTTTGACTCAGCTTTGTGGGTCAGAGACAGACTCCCCTCTCCACTTGGATGTATCGATCTCTTGACTCGGAGGGGAGATTAAAAAGGGCAGCGCAGCAGAAATGTGCTTCCTCTCACGGGTTCACTTCCTGTGTGTGTGTGTGTGTGTGTGTGTGTGTGTGTGTGTGTGTGTGTGTGTGTGTGTGTGTGTGTGTGTGTGTGTGTGTGTGTGTGTGTGTGTGTGTGTGTGTGTGTGTGTGTGTGTGTGTGTGTGTGTGTGTGTGTGTGTGTGTGTGTGTGTGTGTGTGTGTGTGTGTGTGTGTGTGTGTGTGCTTGTGTGTGTCTGTGGTGGTGTCGGTTGTCTTCGCAGCCTGGCTGGGGAATGTTTGTGGTTGACTGTTTTGCAGGCACTTAGTCAAACACGGTTTTCGGGAAGTCCTGCGTTTTTAACCAGAGCAATTTGATACTTTCCCCAAACAAAAACAAGAGGTTGACTACTGTTTATTTTTTATTTTTTTTGTAATTTGTTTGGTTGATGTTTGGGATGTCTTTACCTTCAGAGTTTGATAGGCCCGGCCTGTATTTGTTGTCAGACATTCAGCAACTGTGTTGTATGCACATTGTTTGTGAGAGGAATGGAACAGAACTGAAGTGAAAAGCCAAAATAAAACAAAACTACAAAATCAAACAACAAAACTACAAAATAATACAAAATAGTTTACTGTTTCTGAAACCTATAGCCTCCCTATTTTGGGGCGAACATTTGGCAAAATAATAGACAATCTCTACTAGCATTGTGAGCTTGCTGAGATTTAGGGGAAAAAAGTATAGGGGCCAAGTATAGAGCTCTGAGGGAACCCTGGTGAACAAAGTATATCTCTGTCGGGTGAAAACGTCCACAACAGTTACTTTTCAGGATTCAAATTCAAAAGCAGCAGATCTACAAACTCAAAGCGCGTTGAGTAGTAGCACATCTGCTACTTTTGATGATTTTGTGTGACGCTGTAGCATGATCGAAAGTATAGGGAGGCTGGCAGAACCTTCACTAAAACAGCCGGGACAACGCTCCACACGTCTCAGACTCTTCTCCCTTCTCGACGACCTTACAGGCGTATGCAAAGGCTGAACTTATGTGACTTAGATAGCATTTTATGTAGACATAGCACTGTACCTGTATAGTGTATTCTCATTGTTTCATTGTACAGATATTCTACTGTTAGACGGATGTCTTAGTTTGCTTAGGATCCTTGATGACTATTGTCACATGTATTCGATTTATTACCATGTGTTGTTCTTGCTTACTGTAAATCGCTCTGGATTAAGATCGTCTGCTAAATGCCTAAATTATAATTGTAAATTGGCTTTAACTTATGAGAAACAAACAAACAAACAAAACACACAATAAGTTAAAATATGGAGATAGGAAGGAGGTTTTGTGCCCGACAGCAACGATATGGAGTTAAGTGGTTAATCACACCATGTTTACCTCATTGACTATGACTCACACTGCATGCTGACCTTTTTCCCAAAGCATGGTTTGTTTGATGATTCTCCAGGGAGGAAATTATGGATTCCTTTCCATTTCAGTTTGCCATGAAAATCAACTTGCAAAGATGTGCAACTCGCTTAAGATTATCTAACACTGAACTTGATAGAACCTTTACCTTTTTTTGTCAAAGTTATCGTCGAAAAAAATCTATCATACCGTATACAATTCAAAGCTGTGAATAGACAATTGAGTGTTCTGGTCCTTTTTTAACCCATGTTAAAACCAGGAAAGCATATGTATCATTTTCCTTTCTCCTTTTTTGCGTTGGCTATTCAAAAACAGAAGATATAAAAGCTCACAGCGCCGTGCTGCAAGCTTGTGCATCTGCTATTCATGAACATTTTTGAAAAGTCTTGAGAGGGTGAGAACTACTGATTCAGAATGCGTTTGTAGAATCGTCACATTGTGTCAGTGTCTCGCCAGAGCATTCTTTCCAGTGCCTCGCCCTGCCCTCACTGTCCCCATCTCTGCTTTCCAAACCCTCTCATGTAATCAAAACCTGCACTGGACACTCTTATTTAAATGAGTTTGTTTGAACCCTTTTTTTTGCTGCGATTGTTTCAGTCTGTGTCCATTCCACTGGAAGTTAGCTCATGGATAAGCAATCCTATCGCAGGAGGGTCGCGGACCACCCGAGTATTTTCTTTTACTGCGACTAGCGACGTGACCAACCGTCAATAAAGCTTGTTTTGAATAGAATCATTATCTGTGATTAGATTCAGAGATAAAAGGGTGGGGAGATTTTGGCTAGCGTTGGAGCCAATGATGGGGGAACCATTACACTGACGGACAAATGACTTGCGGTTTTGTCGTTGAAAGCAATATACTCAAGCAATATAAAACGCCTTAAGGCAACCTGAGGTTTTATTTGATAAGAAGAGTAGCATCCAATCTGTTAATCCTCTCTCATCACAAAAGATAATGGTTGTGTTAGGAGGGTCAACAACCACGTCAGGCCAAAGAAAGCTATAGTGCACAAGTGAACTCATCAACCCTTGGCTCCGGTCTTGTTCTGCGTTTCCCTCCCTCCCCGCTCACCCGCCGCCCGCACCACCCGCTGTGTTTTTTAAAAGGATAAAAAGAGGGTTGCATTTCAACACGCCTGACACTATAGCGCTTGTTGTTTGTTGACACATCATTATGCACGGACGCGTTGATGATGATTGTTGGACTTCATAAGTTCATATTAATTTCTTTTTTTAAACAAAGGAGTGCAAAGGTAATTGTTATTGTCAGTGTTTCCTCCGGTTCTCATTTCCTTCTACATGATATCCTCTGACTGGCCTCCCGCTGACTGAGGCCAGGAAACGGATATGTCACTGCCAGTGTATTCCTGTCCTTTGTTTCTCTATCTCTACCCCCGTCTCTCTCTGTGTGTGTCTCTCCTGCTGTCTCTCTCTCTCTCTCTCTCTCTCTCTCTCTCTCTCTCTCTCTGTGCGTCTCTCTCTCTCTCTCTGTGTGTGTCTCTCCTGCTCTCTCTCTCTCTCTCTCTCTCTCTCTCTCTCTCTCTCTCTCTCTCTCTCTCTCTCTCTCTCTCTCTCTGTGCATCTCTCTCTCTCTGTGTGTGTCTCTCCTGCTGTCTCTCTCTCTCTCTCTCTCTCTCTCTGTGCGTCTCTCTCTCTCTCTCTCTCTCTCTCTCTCTCTCTCTCTCTCTCTCTCTCTCTCTCTCTCTCTCTCTCTATCTCTCTCTGTGTGTCTCTCCTGCTTTCTCGTTCTCCTAATTCACTTGTTTTCTTTCTATGCCCAGTTCCTTTCTCTCTCCCTGTCTCTATCGTTTTCTCTTTTCTTTTGCTGATCTCTCTCTCTCTCTCTCTCTCTCTCTCTCTCTCTCTCTCTCTCTGTGCGTCTCTCTCTCTC
>NC_136802.1:20704296-20706796 GCF_951216825.1 Electrona antarctica
GCAGGCAGGCAGGCAGGCAGGCAGGCAGGCAGGCAGGCAGGCATGTAGTGATGAAAGGAGCATATAAGCCCTGGTCTCTGGTCTGTCTAGTCGGCACTGTGTCACAGGCTCACAGCAGGATGGATAATGTGACTGCACGCACGCACGCACGCACGCACGCACGCACGCACGCACGCACGCACGCATATATGTAGACACAGTTCCACACGTTCACAGACATGCACTCAGTGTAGATCTGTCTGACAAAAATGAATGATCGTGTGTCACAAACATTTGCCTGTGCTAATATGAAAATGTTCACAAACTACATGTATCTGTGCGCGTGTGTCTCTCTCTCTCCGTCTCTCTGTCTGTCTGTCTGTCTCTCTCTCTCTCTCTCTCTCTCTCTCTCTCTCTCTCTCTCTCTCTCTCTCTCTCTCTCTCTCTCCAAGCCTCCCGCTCTAGACACGCACGCTGGCACACACACTGTGTATAATCCGCTGCTGTGTCTCGCTGGTCCAAATGAAATGGCTCGGCGGCCCTGATTTGATTTGATCTGATTCGATATGAGTTGATTCAATTGAAATGATCGTGGCGGAAGAGAGGGGAGTGTGTGTGTGTGTGTGTGTGTGTGTGTGTGTGTGTGTGTGTGTGTGTGTGTGTGTGTGTGTGTGTGTGTGTGTGTGTGTGTGTGTGTGTGTGTGTGTGTGTGTGTGTGTGTGTGTGTGTGTGTGTGTGTGTGTGTGTGTGTGTGTATTCTATCAGGGTTATGTATGTGATGCTTTATCTCCTGGCCTCCAAAACGCACACGTCGTCTCTAAAACCTCATTATGTCCAAAACTGTTACTTTTCAGGACACATACAATAGCAGATCTACAAGCTAAAATAAAAAGTATTCGCTTCGCGCAGCATTTTGATCTTGTGGATGTGCTACTTTTGTTTTGCGTGATGCTGTGGTATAGATCAATGGACAGTGGTTTTCAACCCTTTTTGTATCAAGGCCCATTATTTATTGGGCATTTGAGCCACGGACCACCATTTGATTAGATTTAGCGTCTCAGACCCAAAATTTTGTTGTTGGATAAGATTTTGTCCACAATTCCATGCTGTATTGATGTTGGTACCATAGGAGAGATAACAGGCTAAACTTATTCTACATTCTCTAATTGTGTAGACTTCTTGTAAATTAAGTATAATGCAGTCCAACAATAATTTAACTCTAAGTTAAAGACCTCGGCCTGGGCCATGGCTCAGTGGTCCAGGCACCTTGGCTGGCAATCCAGTCTGGCAGTGTGCCGTGGGTTCGACTCCCGATCCCGATGGCCTTTACTGCATGTCTTCCCCCCCATCTCTCTCCCCATTTCCTGTCAGCCTACTGTCTGTCCCTCCATAAAAAAATAAAATAAAGGCGAAAGCCACAAAAAAAAAACATAAAAAAAAAAAAAAAGAGTTAAAGACCTCTAATGGACCATTTGGTTGCCAACTCTCCATCATTTAGCTGGGGACCACCTGGAACCCCCTCAAGGACCACAGGTGGTCCCCGGACCACTGGTTGAAAACCACTGAAGTAGGACATAAAAAAAAACACATATATTTAGAACGTGGAGATATGAGTTGAGGACGATATATTTTTGCTCAAAGCAACCTTTTGAACGTCAGTGCAGTGCCGTCCCTGTGGACTGTCACGGTGGTGTGTCACATGCTCTGAAGACACAGCCTGCGTGTCTCAGAACGTCAGTGGTGGGACAAAGTGTGCGTGTGTGTGACGTGGGTGTGACGTGTGTGTGTGTATCTTTGCATCTTTTGCATCTGCCCATGTGAACGCAGCATAACACTAGCAGTGTGTTGCTATATGGATGCCTTCAGTCAGACGCGTACATACGTACGTGCACAGACATAGACATCAAAGGGGGCTTGAGCCCCTGCCCTTTTTACCCGTCTGTAAAACAACTTCCCTCTCCAGACCATGAAATCAGCATGCCATGTACTATGGTGGAAAAAATGTCCTTTCCATGCCCTATACCCGAAGGCAGCATTCAGGAGAATTGCCTTTTTTTTTACCGAACTCTCCTGAACTTGAAGGCAGCATCTTTACCTTGAAAGAATGTGTGTTAGGGGTGACTGGGGTCGTGCCCCGAAAATAGCTGATCTACAGACTGTTGGCGTGTAGCAGCGTGATGTGTTGTTAGCTTGTAGATCCGCTATTTTCGCTATGTTTTTTGTCAAAGTGCATGACGTCTTTAGGGAATTTCAGCCCCTGCCTCTCTAACATTCTCTGCACGTCCATGCCCTCAGTTACACTGGTTACTAATTGGACCAAATGTTGTTCATGAAAGACTGTATGTGTGTGTGTGTGTGCGTGTGCGTGTGCGTGTGCGTGTGCGTGTGTGTGTGTGTGTGTGTCGTGCGTGTGTGCATGTCTGCGTGAGAGACTGCAGCTTGCACCTGCCTTGGTGGTAACTGTTTGTGGTCGCTGCTGAAAACTGGAGTCGGAAAAAACAACAACGCAATAGTTTTTGTT
>NC_136802.1:20711796-20736796 GCF_951216825.1 Electrona antarctica
GTGGTAGGTCCTCTCCTTCAACGCCATCACCCGGGTCACAGATGTAGTGGTGCATACGGGAGGGCCCAGCAGACTCCCACTCCTGCTTCCAAGATGCCGCCACAGGTCATGTATGTTGATACGATGGCAGGGGAAGTCAGTGTATAGGTGCCGATCTCATAGCTGTACTCATGTGCTGATGTAGAGCTGTGTAGCTGTACCACTGTGTACGTGTCCAGCTCACATCCAATGCTGATGTAGAGCTGCAACTGTTGCAGTTATTCTATCCACTATATATATATATATATATATATATATATATATATTCTTTTTAAGTTTGATTAAAAGTAATTCATCCAGAGGTGGAGACGCAGAGAGGTGGCCCCTTTTACACCAAAAGAACTTTGCTTCTAGAACTGGTTCCGTTCTTTATTGTTTATGATGTTTTTTTTATCACATCTGCATCTTCCAACCTGAATAGTGACACAACCACTTTGGTTCCCACTTCAGGGCAAGAAGATTTTATTTTATTGTATTTATTTATTTATTTTCGGTTCCGATCCAACTTTTAGGGATCTGAACCAATTAATTTGGTTCAAAATTAGGCGGGGGAAAAAAAGAACAGTGTAGGTAGAAGGACTGAGATCCGATACAGCATATTACAGGATGTTGGAGCAGAAAGGGAGACGGAGAGAGGCTAAAAAGGCCTCAGGCAAAAAGAAAGAGAAACAGTCAGAAGAGTGTGTGTGTGTGTGTGTGTGTGTGTGTGTGTGTGTGTGTGTGTGTGTGTGTGTGTGTGTGTGTGTGTGTGTGTGCGTGTGTGCGTGTGCGTGTGCGTGTGTGTGTGAGAGAGAGAGATGGTAAACGAGTGATGAGGAGGCGGAGACAGTGGGAGGATAAGGAACGAGGAGACTGCAGAGGAACCTACAGCAGTGTTGCCATGTCCGCTTATTATGTTTAATTTATCTAGTTATTTATTTAACAGGGACAATGCACATTAATCAACTATTAATCAACCATTTTTCAAATCCATGTACTGTAAATGGGCCAAAGTTAGCCAGAAGCACATTTTCATCTGTAGTCCCTGAGCAGGCTCTTAAAAATGGAAATATAACTATCTATAAAAACAAGTAAAATAAGCGACTTTGGGCTTTTTCTGTAATGTTGCTTGTAAATTATTGATAGTTGGGGCTTTTTTGGGGGGGGGGGGGTTGGGGGGCTAAAACTAGACTAAGACTAAACGATTTGAGATGACTAAATAGTACTAAAACTAAATGGTGTGTTCAAAAGATCAAGATTAAATCTGAATTTCCTATAAAAATTCAGACGAAGGCCCGAACCACACCAATGCTACTCCTTGCAACTGCCATTGCCCCAAAAACTACATTAATATCGAATTAGATGTCTTTGTTTGTCTCCGCTGTCCAGCGCCCGAGAGGCCTATTCAGGAAATGAACAGGGAACGTGATCCGCTGCAGACGTTGCAGTTCTGGGCGCAATGCTGAAACAGAACGGGGGAGCTGATATGAGCTCAAAACATGAAAAGACAAAGCAAAGCTAATTCAACCGTACAGAGCATTTGAGAACTCAATGCCAAGTGGCTTCACTTGGATTCATGTGGCTCAGACGAAGTGTCTCTTGTGATGTTTAAGGTTTAGAGTTTCATTCATGTTTACCTCAAATGGTGAAAATTATAGCCTACGTCCTTGCTTGGCCAGAAATGAGCAACAGTGCTGCCTGCAACTAGTACTCAACCCCTCAAGCCCCCACCTCCTGTCCCATCGTTTTTACTTTGAACTCTGACCCCTACGGGAAATGAGACCCCGTTAGTGCAACCTTTGCTGGCATCTGGTCCTCCTCATCTCAACAGGAGACAGGTCGTAAACACACTCTCAGACACCAGTTAAGACCATTTTGAATTATTACAAGCTGTGATTAAGCTGCCTTGATGCTGGAACTCTCTCTCTCTCTCTCTCTCTCTCTCTCTCTCTCTCTCTCTCTCTCTCAACAATCAAGAGAATCAAGAATTAAAAGAATACTTCACTTCAACATCATGTTTGTATACATCTGCTAGTGTTGTTGTAGTATGTTCCTGTTCACGATGTGAGCTTGTACATCATGCTGATGATATGCCCAAAATAGGGATAGATTATTAATTGATTATTTTATTAACTAATTCATTATTTTTTTTATTGATTAAATCGGTAAGCTCGATTAACTGTGCCATCCCTAATACAGAATGTTAGTGGAATACTAGAATCTATTTGACATTTCATTGGCTTTGTGTGGTGTGTCAATCCTGACATTGCAGTGTTCTGATATAGGCCCATTCCCTATTTTTGAGCGGTGCACACTGCTCTAATGACTGGCAACTTTGTCTTTGTTTTTTCAAGAAGGTTCAAGTTTTAGGTTGTTAGAAAAGATAGTGTTTGTTTTTGTGTTGTTTTTTTCCTTTTTCATTTGCTGCCATCTTTTCGTTTTAGCGATTTTAGATATTTTTGACGGGGGTGGGGCCTTTCGAACAAGTGGCTAAATAGGCATATATTTTAATTTTTCCGGTGATTTCTTTATTGTTATTTTATATAGTCCTACTAGACCGCAGGAAATTACATCTGGCCACAACAGTTCACAGGATCTACTGAATATGAAGGGAGATACTAGGGGGATGCCCTACTATGTGTCGTATATGTCAGTTCAGTCACCTCCCCCTTCACATTCAGTAGATTCTGTGATCTTTTGTGGCCAGATGTAATTTCCTGGGGTCTAGTAGGACTATAGTAAATAATAATAAAGAAATCGATGTAAAATGTTGTAAAAAAAAAAAGGCATATTTACTGCCACTGTTCGAATGCCCGCACCCGCCTGTCAAAAATTGCTGAAATCATTCAAACGAAAGAAAGCAGCAAATGAAAAATATTAACACTCATCTTTTACTTTCTCTAATAAAAACCAAATTGTCCTTTAATGAGCAGAGTGGGAATATCAATTATCAAGAGCAGTACCATGGATCTCACCTCATCCACCCCTGCCTCATCCACCCCTCATTTCACCTCATCCACCCACATGGATCTCACCTCATCCACCCCTGCCTCATCCACCCCTCATTTCACCTCATCCACCCACATGGATCTCACCTCATCCACCCCTGCCTCATCCACCCCTGCCTCATCCACCCCTCATCTCACCTCATCCACCCACATGGATCTCACCTCATCCACCCCTGCCTCATCCACCCCTCATCTCACCTCATCCACCCACATGGATCTCACCTCATCCACCCCTGCCTCATCCACCCCTCATCTCACCTCATCCACCCACATGGATCTCACCTCATCCACCCCTGCCTCATCCACCCCTCATCTCACCTCATCCACCCACATGGATCTCACCTCATCCACCCCTGCCTCATCCACCCCTCATCTCACCTCATCCACCCACATGGATCTCACCTCATCCACCCCTGCCTCTAACTACATTTAACTGTCAGCGCTACATCCGCACTCCACAGCTCCGGGGTGATAAACCTCAGCAGGTTGAAACAGGTTCTACTTGAAAATGTGACAGGTTGCACTTAACAGCGAAAGCACTGCCGCCATTAGCGACGGCAGTCATTTTCCAGTATATATGGCTGGCTGAGAAACTATGGCAAATTGGTATAATTGACCTGTCAATTTATTTTGGTCTTGCAGTTGCTGCATGTCGTATAGGTCTTCAGTCGGGTGTGATTGAAAAGTACTGTAGGCTTATGTAAAGGTGAACAAATACAACGTTTCATTATGGTTGCAATGGTTAAAATATGAACGTGTTGCAACGTTTTACTTTTATTGTATTCGTAAATCAATGCCCTTCTTCGTCTACTACTGTGTCACATAAAAAATGCAAAAACACTAGTCAACCTACTGTACAAGCTCAAAATTGAGCTTGTAGCTATTTTTACTTTTTCTTTCCTTTTTTATTTGAATCCTGCACATTTTGGACTTGCAGTATAGAGGTTTACACCCAACAGTAACGACATCTATAAAGTGCCACTTCTTATACAAAAAAAAAAAAAAAAGAATGACCAACTGGCACTCCTATTCGACAGCTCCAAGCCTGGCTTCAATCTGAGCCATTTAAAGTTTGAAAGCATCAGGCTGACATCATATTTGCACCAAGTGCTTCTAATCGTTCACTTTTACCAGAATAAAACGACGAGTTGTCAGAGTGACTGCTCCCCCGAGGGATAACTCATAGGAGGAAGGGAGGAAACTCATATGAACCCTAGCATCCCTATTCTGGGCATAATCATAATAGGCCAACGAATAGATTTCGCGTTGAAGGGGGAAAGGGCGGCGGTCAACATCAAGTATTAGACCCCTGGTGGGACTCAACTGGTGGGACTCAACCTATCGTCGCTAGCCTCTCCTATGTCACAAACATTGTCCTAACACAAACATTAAATGCCATTGAGAACGAATGGCCAGCTTTGAGTGTTTGTGTAAACACAAACATTAAACACAAACATTGAAGACGAAGGTGAGGAGAAGGTTAGAATTCTAATTGGCCGGAATGAGATGATGTATTATGATGTACGGTACGGTATAATGAGTATGATAAGAGTGCCCCTCACTTCACACGGTGTGATTTTATATTAGCAGTGAGGACCAATTATATGAAGATAGGTTGAAAATGGATGACGACGGGGAGTCGAGTGATGATGATGATGATGATGAGAGAAAATGAGGAGGAGGAGTAGGGAGAGATATTTTCGACTCAACTTCTCAGCAGGATGCCTGTGATGCCTGCAGACTAGTGATGTCAGCAGGAGATTTGGACCCCTTTGTCTGGATTCTGGCTCAACATGACACATGAGAACATCGTAACGTCGCTGTAGGGCAGAGACAAAAGAAATCTCCAGATTTTAACCTTTTGTACTAAGGTCTACTTGATCATCGTCACACAAAAAGCATCAAAAGTAGAAGATCTGCAAGCTCGCGACGCGGCGTGAAGCGATGCGTTGCGAGCTTGTCGATATGCTACAGTTGGGTGCCACCGATATTGTCCCTTATCATTTGACCCATTTAGGCCTGACCTCAAACTTTTAAAAAATCCTTCTAAATCCTCCAGTTTTCTGAAATAAATATTTTCACGATTTTTCAAAAATAGCAGACCTACAAGCTCGTAGCGCGCCACTCGGTGGCGCGCTATGAGCTTGTAGATCTGCTATTTTTCAATAGCTAAATTATAACATAATGTTTAAAACACCAAAAGGGGTTCCCGCCCAAAATGGGTTAACTGTCCTTTTGCGCAGATCACGCAAACCTCAGCAAAAAGAAAAGGACAATATTGGTGGCACCCAACTGTACTTTTGATGCTTTTGAATTTGCATCCTGAGAAGGAACAGTTTTCGGACATATGAGGTTTCCACCCAACAGAGATGATAATATGCACTATAACATGCACAATAGACAGTCTTTTCTCTCAGTGTCTTTTTAAATGTCATTGTTGGATCTTGTTTCTATAGCTCTGCCTTTCTCTATAGGGCTGCAGGGCTTAAAATCACCACGCCGATTGTTTCAAACTTTGCGTCGATTACGATTAATGAACGATTATTTCAAAATAAGTGAAAATAGCAGATCTGTGTGAGCTTGTAGATCTGATATTTTTGCTATTTTTGTATGCCACCATTGTACAACACAACGTGGGATGATATATATGTTGATTCTTTGATACTGTAAACAGTACAACAAAAAAACGTTCTTCTTAATTGAATTATTGGTTCTAAATATTGATTTCAATATATATATTTATTTTGTTAATTGCCCAACCCTAATGCACTCTCTCTCTCTCTCTTCCTCCCTCTCTGTGTATCTGTCTTTCTTTCTCTCCCTCTCTCCCTCTCTTCCTGCTTCCCAGCTCTATCATATCATCATTCGCTTTTGCCATACCGCACCCCCCCCCCTCCCTCTCTCTCTCTCTCTCTCTCTCTCTCTCTCTCTCATCCCTCCCTCTGTTCGCTTCCCAGAGGCACAGAGATATTTTTATCTCCCATAAAGCTGAAACACTAATGAAGCAATTTTTTTCCACGATTTTCCAGTGTCTTAGTTCTCGCGTACACACCCCACACCACCATCATCACTGCAAAAACCCTCTTTGTCCTCCATGAGACACTGAACCATCTGCTCACCACTTTAACAAGTTTGAGATGGATCAGTCACATAGTGGGAAAGCAGAAATACACCATCTGCCTCCGTCAATCCACCCTCTATCTATCTGTCTGTCGGTCCGTCCGTTCGTTCGTCTGTCCGTCCCAGCTTTCATATATATGTATTAGGGATGCAACAGCCACATATCGGTATCGACCGATATTTGCGGTTATCGGTCATTATCGGTATCGGCAAATAAAACTGACATTTACCGATGTCAGTAGCCGATATTTATCTGTTGTTGCATTGGTGTGTTGGTTATCTGCAGCCTACCAAGCTGCGCACGCACGCACGCACGCACGCACACACACACACACACACACACACACACACACACACACACACACACACACACACACACACACACATACACACACACACACACACACACACACACACACACACACACATACATACATACATACATACAGAGAGATTTGAGGTTGATCATGTTGCTGTTTTATTTTGTCCTTGACTATACCTGCTGCTGTGTGTTTGAAATCCCCTCATGAATAAAGCAGTGATTTTAAGCAGCGTCTTGCAGGGATAACTTGGATAAGCCATCAATTCTCCTCACCATGACGCAATAGATCGTTATCAAGCTGTGGAAAGTGCAGAAGCATCTTGTAAGTTAGATGTCAGTATGTACAGTATGCGATGCAGCCAGCCACAGTACCATATTAGGACATATTACGGTCTGAACCAGCCCTTAAGTCCTTCCCCGCCATGTTTAAGGTCAAGTTTAGTCGCTCCTCTGCCACCATAGACCACCATAGCCGTAAGCCCTTACTTTGAAGAGCCACCATCTGATTTGGTAAACCGGAAGTAACAATCAATCTTTTCCGGGGAAGCAGGGAGATCCTTTCGTTGTTGGGCAGATACAAATTATCTCCATATTTACAGTAAATACATATGTTTTGGTAAATCTACGGCCTACATGATCATACAGACTACAGCGTCACACAAAAGCATAGAAAGTAGCAGATCGACAAGCTCGAAACGCAGCACAAAGCTGCGAGCTTCGAGCTTGTTTTTGAATCCTGAATCCTGAGAAGTAACAGTTTTTGGACATAATGAGGTTTCCACCCGACACGGCCGACAGAGGTATTGACGTTGATGTGATGTGTTGTTGTGACTAACCTGGCTAACATAAGCTTTGTAGAGTTTACACATCATTCTGTACACACACAGCACCGCTGCTGTGACCGCTGCCATGGGAAACAACATCACACTATCAGAGAAACAGCTGCTGGTAATGTGGTAAGCTAACTATAGCTAGCCAACAAAATACAGATGTGCCGTTTGAGAACTTCACATGTCCTGCCATTGGGAATTCAGTAGATTGTCAGATGCAGAACATCATGCAGATCATCATGCATCATGCTAAGGTGTTATATATGAATTCTATTCAGATTCCCTGAATAGATAGAGTTCCTCTATTCTTTTCAGTAGCAAATAAATACTGTAGGAGTGGTCAGCCTATGGTTGAAGGTTGGCGAGTGGGTGGCACGGGTGGCACGGGGTGGAGTTGTGTTTGGATGTCTTCTGCTTGGTGAGTGGTTGGCACGGGTGGCACGGGATGGAGTTGTGTTTGGATGTCTTCTGCTTGGTGAGTGGTTGGCACGGGTGGCACGGGGTGTAGTTGTGTTTGGATGTCTTCTGCTTGGTGAGTGGTTGGCACGGGTGGCACGGGGTGGAGTTGTGTTTGGATGTCTTCTGCTTGGTGAGTGGTTGGCACGGGTGGCACGGGGTGGAGTTGTGTTTGGATGTCTTCTGCTTTGGTCAAACCTCCCGAACCTCAGTTGTTCCAACTCCATTAATATAAATATTGTTTCGGAAATCTCATAATATGGGAAAGAAAATGAATGGGGTTTTTATAATTTGTTACCCCTTTTTACTTTACATTCATCAGTGTCCGTGAGTTGGCTATTAAAAACTAGCAGATATACAAGCTCCCAGTTTGTCACGTTGTGCCACGGTGCAATCTTGTAAATCTGCAATTTTGGGGATCATTTTGAACGATGGTGAAAGTGTGAGAAGTGCTGATTTAGAAGGCTTTTGTATAGAATCTGCCTCATGCAGGTCTGCAACTGTGAGGGTGTAAAAATGGACCGGGTCCGTATTTTTGAGAGACTCTCGCGGTCAAACGAACACTCAGGATTTCACTGTGTACAGAGATTCATTATCCTAATGGCCAGCTGTTCCATCGGTGCGGCTGCCCGTTCTGTTGAGGTCGTCTGGGGAAAGTCGCTGCAACCCAAATGGCCATTTATCCAACTGCAAAGGAATATGATTATAATTCATTAACAAACACACAGCAGAGGACTAAAGTCGCTGCATGGCCAATAGATGGTAGCACAGGAAACAACACACTGATAACTACCATTACTGAGGTGTAATCAACACTGATTAGCTACACCTGGCCAACAGGACACTGCATCCGTGGAGCAGTGACCTAATGGCTTGATTGAAATTGATTGAAATATTGAATTGATTGTGTGTGGATGGAGCTGTTGTGTTTCGCTTAGTGTTGTTGTGGTTCCATTTCCAATGCCACCTCCATCTATCTTGCCCTCTCTTTTGAATGTGTCTGTGATTCTTTTATATCTTGTTTTGACTGTTCAAAGAATCAAAACCTAACTTTATCAGGCGACTGCAGCACTAATAAAGTCTGCAGCACTAAAACTGTTGCAACACCGGAGCAAATACGTAACGTCTGTACTCTGTAAGTGCAGCCAGACGAGCCAGTAGGCAGCCCAGTTTAAACACTCTCTTTCCGGCGGGCGCCGTGAAGGGCCCTTCACAATAAAGCGTCTCCCTTTATCTCCCAATGAACTACATTTTACACTGGTTGGTTAATATTGACAGAAAATGTAGTCTTAGTCACGGTAACTTAACGACGTGTGTTTGTGGGGGGAGGGAGATAGAGAGAGAGAGAGAGAGAGTTTACAGTTTACTACATAGGAGCGGCCGCTGTGGATTTGTCTGCTGAAGGATGTCATTGGTAAGCAGGTTTCTGAACTTTCCTGACTCCTAACACTACGTTTTAACAGCGACAGTCAGACGAATTTTACGGAAGTGCATTATTTGTCAATGGGACCCGGCAACTACTGGCGATAGAGGCGATAGCAGGCGAACAGGCGATGGTCTAAAAGTGGGCGGGGGAACATCGGCCAAAAAGATAAAAATAATTCGTCTTTTGGGCGTGGGCGATTGGGCGATAGCCAATGAAATTCAAGCGACGCTCGCCATTCTCTAAGGTCTCCCGCTGTTAAAATGTACTGTTAGCCCTCCTCTGAGTCACAGAGCGAGTATAAATGGTGGCATCTGGCAGTTTAATGAGCAGTAGTGTGAGGACCACTTATATAAAGATAGGTTGGAAATGGACTAAGTGCTCCTTTAAGAGTAGACTGACCAATTTCAGATGAACAAAGGGGTTTTTATTCCACAACTCTGCTGTTTCTTTCCATCAATCAGAAGTGAACAGAAGTTGAAGCCAGGTGAATCCTTTGTTGAAATAGACTCCATTATGGTGGTGCATTAACACCACTTCAACCGTGAAAGGTAGATGTGAATGAAGGGAACGAGGCGAACGATAGAGGACAGGACTAGCAGCATTAGGTGGTAAATGGGGCTTTTATATTGCTCCTTTCTCCCCACAGGGTTGACACATCATTGACCCATTCTCATACCGTCAGTGGAAGAAACCATGCACGGCACTCCCGGTTCAAATGCTATCAATGCACTGAAAGGGACTAAATCACGTTTAATCAGACCATGGAATGGTCTCAGTAGCCGTCTACTGACCTACCAAGATCTCACTAGAAGCCTTCTGAGGCGTTGATTACGGCTACTGTTTTAACAGTGACTGAGTGAAATTACTGCCGCCGAAGCGAATGAGGTCAGGGGGACTTATGTGGCCGGTTAAGACTGATATGAGGTCAGGGGACTTACGTGGCCGGTTAAGATTGATATGAGGTCAGGGGACTTACGTGGTCGGTTAAGAGTGAGTTAGAGTTATGGTTAGATTTAGTGTTAGATTTAGTGTTAGGGTTAGTAATAGTTAGTAGTCGGACAACGCGCCTCATCACTGTCAAAACAGTAGCTGTGATCAATGCACAGAATGCAGCCTACTGAGATCTTGGTAGGTCAGTAGACGGAACCGGGTGTCAAGGACCCTTCCTTGGACAATGGACACACAGCCAGGAGGGGTGCAGGGATGGCTATATCGGCTGGGCCAATGTCGCCTCTGTAGACAGTTATCCCCGTTAAGCGCTGATTGCATTTTAATTTAGGAATGCCTGAGGGGCAATAATCATATCTTGTATAATTTGCCTCCAATCTCAGCACAACTGAAATTTGGTTGATTCAAATCAGTTGATCAATTATTGATGCAACCTAAAATGACAAGGAAAATAATGTTTTAATCATAAATAATTACATCACACACGTTAACCCTGTCTTTTGCTGGAATCTCATGTGTCTGAAAGTGAAGACATGGTAACCAATGACGGCTATTAGGTCTGTGGTATAGCGTACCGCTGAGGACATTTGTAATGACGGCTATTAGGTCTGTAGTAGCTTTGATAGCGTACGCTGGGTTGGGCTATTAGGTCTGTAGTAGCTTTGATAGCTGGGTTGGGCTATTAGGTCTGTAGTAGCTTTGATAGCGTACACTGGGTTGGGCTATTAGGTCTGTAGTACTTTGATAGCTGGGTTGGGCTATTAGGTCTGTAGTAGCTTTGATAGCTGGGTTGGGCTATTAGGTCTGTAGTAGCTTTGATAGCGTACACTGGGTTGGGCTATTAGGTCTGTAGTAGCTTTGATAGCGTACACTGGGTTGGGCTATTAGGTCTGTAGTAGCTTTGATAGCTGGGTTGGGCTATTAGGTCTGTAGTAGCTTTAATAGCTGGGTTGGGCTATTAGGTCTGTAGTAGCTTTGATAGCGTACTGCTGGGTTGGGCTAATATGTCTGTAGTAGCTTTGACAGCGTACCGCTGGGTTGGGCTAATATGTCTGTAGTAGCTTTGACAGCGTACCGCTGGGTTGGGCTAATATGTCTGTAGTAGCTTTGACAGCGTACCGCTGGGTTGCTGACAGGTAGCTCAGCGGTCCATGCCAATGCCATGGAGGCAGCCGTCATGGAGGCAGCCGTCATGTTGACCGCGGCTCAGTGGCATGGTGATGATGTCATTGCTGCAGTCCTCTGTCTGACATGCAAGCATCTGTGTCCGAATTGTGTATTTATGTGAGATGCAGAGTGCAGTCACATCCATTTGTGTGTGTGTACAGTATGGCTGCGTGTGTGAGCATGCACAAGCGTGTAAACTGTACACCTTAATCCCCCCCCCCCCCACTCCCCCCCCCCCCCTCTCTCTCTCTCTCTCTCTCTCTCTCTCTCTCTCTCTCTCTCTCTCTCTCTCAGCTTTCCTTTTTTTCTCTCTTATTTAATGCTTGCCAGCATATCTCCACATCTGGCCTCGCTTGTCTCTCTCCCCTTATCTCCTCTCGCCCCGCTCGGCGCTCACTCTATCCATACATTTCACACGCTCACAATCTCTCTCTCTCTCTCTCTCTCTCTCTCTCTCTCTCTCCCTCCCTCTCTCTCTCTCTCTGGTTTTAGTCGAGAGAGACCATCTGGTCTCCTCTCGTGCGGCTTGAGGCTTTTGCTATTTAGATTCAGCAGAAAGAAGGCGAACAGGACTCCCGCTCTGTGTGTGTGTGTGTGCGTGCATGCGTGCGTGCGTGCGTGCGTGCGTGCGTCTTTTTTATTATATAATATATTTGGAACCCCTAATCGCTGTGCAATTCTCAGTGTTCGTTTAAAAATGGAGAGTGTAAAAATGGAACCAAATGGACACATACTAAGGGTCCACTTGCTTCCATTTGTACACTTATCTGGGTGTGCGGATATTCTTTTCCACTATATTTATACAGTAAAGTCCTCAGTGTCCATTGAGGACACCCTGACAGCGTACAGATGCAACCAAATGGACCCTTAAGTGTCACGGAGAGAACATGACATTGCGGGTCTATTTGGTACACTGAGTGCAGTTCAATTAATGGAAAACCGGGGCACGGTGGCACAGTTGGTAGTGCTGTCGCCTCACAGCTAGAAGGTCCTGGGTTCGATTCCCGCTCGGGACGCTGTGGGTGCTGGTGGCGTGTTTCCTCCTCCGCGTCATCAGTGCCCATACCCGAGGTGGGGTTGGCGAAAGGGCCTTTCTGTGTGGAGTTTGCATGTTCTCCCCGTGTCCCCTAGCGTAGGCACCCTCACAAAAAACATGCAGTAATCCTGGTCTCTAAACTGCCTCCCCCTGGCCAGCCGGGACGCCTGATGGAGGGGAAAGGATCTGGTTGGAATAACGTGTTCCTTCCAAGCGCTACGTCCAACCAGGGAAACTCCCCCCTGTCAGGTGTAAAGGAGCAACTTGGACACTCAGGCATGAAGGAAGCATGAGTTCAAGTCCGTTGCTCTCCCCATGTCCCCCATATATGGGGACTAGGTTGGCGGAGGGTGTGTAGAGCCCAGGATCACATTAGATAATTGACACAGGGGTGAAAAATGGGTTACAAAATCGTGGGATAAAGATTTAAAAAAAAAAAGAAATTAATGTAAAACCTTGTCGTCGATTTTCATTCTACAGTAAGTACTGCTGTAAGGAGATCAATAGTATGTCGTGGCAAGAAATTACCTCAGCGAAATGTTAATGTCTCATAATGTTGACGTCACACACGTGTCATCACACTATTTACACCAGGTGGGGAAAAAAATACATGTTATTGTTCTCACACAGAACAATAGGATTTAGGATGACTTTCTGATGCCTTGGGGTTTTTAAGTGAGTGTGAAAGATAGATGTCAGTATTTAAGGTCAATCGATGTGTCCACGTGTGTTTGTTCCAGTTCCGGTCCGCTGATGATGCGGCGTGACGTTTTAATGTTCTCGCACGGCGGCACGCGTTTAAGGATCCACCCGCATGTGGATGACCAACACACACACATGGCTCAGAGACATGTGGATGGCCAACACACACACATGGCTCAGAGACATGTGGATGGCCAACACACACACACACACACACACATGGCTCAGAGACATGTGGATGGCCAACACACACACACACACACACACACACGGCTCAGAGACATGTGGATGGCCAACACACACACATGGCTCAGAGACATGTGGATGGCCAACACACACACACACACACATGGCTCAGAGACATGTGGATGGCCAACACACACACACGGCTCAGAGACATGTGGATGGCCAACACACACACACGGCTCAGAGACATGTGGATGGCCAACACACACACACACACACACACACACACACACACACACACACACACACACACACACACACACACACACACATGGCTCAGAGACATGTGGATGGCCAACACACACACACACACACACACACACACATGGCTCAGAGACATGTGGATGGCCAACACACACACACACACACACACACACACACACACACACACACACACACACACACACACACATGGCTCAGAGACATGTGGATGGCCAACACACACACACACACACACACACATGGCTCAGAGACATGTGGATGGCCAACACACACACACACACACACACACACACACACACACACACATGGCTCAGAGACATGTGGATGGCCAACACACACACATGGCTCAGAGACATGTGGATGGCCAACACACACACACACACACACACACACACACACACACACACACACACACACACACACACACACACACACACACACACACACACATGGCTCAGAGACATGTGGATGGCCAACACACACACACACACACACACACACACACACACACACACACACACACACACACACACATGGCTCAGAGACATGTGGATGGCCAACACACACACATGGCTCAGAGACATGTGGATGGCCAACACACACACACACACACACACACACACACACACACACACACACACACACACACACACACATGGCTCAGAGACATGTGGATGGCCAACACACACACATGGCTCAGAGACATGTGGATGGCCAACACACACACATGGCTCAGAGACAATGGGAGCTATTGTTCAGCAAGGGAAGGAAGGCATACAGTATAATGAGTGAGAGGCAGCTAAAGGAAGAGAGGGGGAGGAAGGGAGGAAAAGACCACAGAAGAGGAAGAGGGAATTGTCTTAATTCCGATGGCAATTCCAGCTGCTGTTTTATGGCCCCTCGTCTCTCTCTCTCTCTCTCTCTGTCTCTCTGTCTCTCTCTCTCTCTCTCTCTCTCTGTCTCTCTGTCTCTCTCTCAATTCAGTTCAATTCAAAGGGGCTTTATTGGCATGAGAAAACATTTTCTCACGTTAAACAAGTGTGAAATAAAACAATGGAAACTGATACAAGCATTTACAATCAAAAGGGAATAAAGAAATGTATGGAACAATGAACCCCCCCCCCCCCCTCTCTCTCTCTCACAATTCAATTTCAATTCAAGGGAGCTTTATTGGCATGAGAAAACGTACGAGGTAGAGAGGGAGAGACTCTCTCTACCTGTCACTCTTTAAGAATACCGGTATCTCTTTCTCTCTCTTCCACTCCCCCTGTCACTCTTTGTCTTATTTTCTCTTTCTACACATGCCTGTCACTCCTCTCTCTCTCTCCCTCTCTCTCTCTCTCTCTCTCCCTCTCTCTCCTCTCTCTCTCTCTCTCCCCCCCCCCCCCCTCTCTCTCTCTGTATCCCTCGGCAACGCTCTGTGTTTTTTCCGCTCGCCCTGAAGCTGTTTGGGTAGGAAGTGTGTCCATGGTGACACCACGCTAGCAGGAAGTAAACGCTTGGCCCCGGCCGGCCAATCACAGACAGGCTCTCATGAGGTACTGGCCCCTGCTGGCCGATCACAGACTCATGAGGTAGAGGTACTGTCCAATAAAGAGCCAAAGGTGAACAACATCCTTCTTCCCACACCAACACCCGCTGTGGTTCTCAACCAGTGGTCCATGGACCACCAGTGGTCCTTGAGGGGGTTCCAGGTGGTCCCCAGTTAAATGATGGAGTGTTGCTAACCAAATGGACCCTTTGAGAGTGCAAAATATTACACTCTCAAAAGTTAAACTATTGTTAGATTAAACAGCTGCGTTACTTTATTTAAAAGAAGTCTAAACAATTATAGAATGTAGAAGAATTGTTATTTTTGATCAATGTTTGCATGTTAACTCTTCCATTCCACCTCAATAAAGCATGGAATTGTGGACAAAATATTTTTAATAAGTTTTGGGTCTGAGAGGCTGAATCTCATCAAATGGGGGTCCGTGTGGCTCAAATGCTAAATACATAATGGACCTTGATATGAAAAGGGTTGAAAACCACTGACTTAAACCCTCTATTCTAATAGTAAAACGGACATGTGTTACAACTCTACACACAATCTCTTCTCCAAATAGCCGATCTACAAGCTCACAACACGTCTGGCTAATATTCCCACCAGAATATGGATGCTGGGGTTCAATCGGTTAAAAAAAACCCTGTATTTTCATTACATGTTCTACTGCTTAAGAGAAATCTGTGCAGTCTTGTTTTTCCTTCTTCACATGCCTGACAGGCGGTTCATTTTAGGCTTTGTCTTGCACTGATAATTGGCTTTTTAGTGAGATTAGTTTCTTATTCTAATTGACACTCAGTCCTAAAATTAATTTTCTGAAAGCGACTGGCACCGCCGGGATAATAATAATAATAACAGGAGGATGAGACAGAGGTGAACAGGCTGTCAAAGCAATATTACCCTTCGCCTGTCTCTTGTTTGTTCTGTCTTAGTGGTGGCTGTGCAAATGATAATGAACAGACTGGAGATATATTAGTCTGGGGTGTGTGTGTGTGTGTGTGTGTGTGTGTGTGTGTGTGTGTGTGTGTGTGTGTGTGTGTGTGTGTGTGTGTGTGTGTGTGTGTGTGTGTGTGTGTGTGTGTGTGTGTGTGTGTGTGTGTGTGTGTGTGTGTGTGTGTGTGTGTGTGTGTGTGTGCGTGTGCACGTGCAGAGACAGGCAGGGGAGAGAGAGCACGCGTTTCTATTTCACGTTCCCACACGTCCTCGTGCACACACACACACACACACACACACACACACACACACGTGCACCACATGTCCACACCTTCATGTGCACACGTATTCCAAAGCTCCAAGGTTTTTTGGGCAGAGAAGGTGTGTGTGTGTCATCTCACTGACCAGGCCTTTTCAACAAATAAAATCATATTGAAAGAATCCTTCTGGTTTCACCGAGTCTTTTTTTGAGTGGTGCAACCACTCCAAGGAACAGCAATGTCCGTGTTCAACCGTGTTTGTGTGTGGCTTCAACCGTGTTTGTGTGTGACTATGAGCACCAGTACCAATGAGTACCAAAAGTGGCGCTGTTGTGCCAGAAACAGAGAGAGAGAGATAGTGCTGCACTGTTGCCCGCTAATGAGAGAGAGAGAGAGAGAGAGAGAGAGAGAGAGACCAGTTGACACGGGGTGTGATTTTTTAATCTATCCTCAACAGTGCCTATAATATCTGCCTGTCTCAAGGCCAAGTATGCCAGCTATGATTTGAGCACAAGGATTGTTTACTTTTTGACAGGATATACAGTACATAATCTTCTGGGAGAGAGAGAGAGAGAGAGAGAGAGAGAGAGAGAGAGGGAGAGGGAGAGAGAGGAGAGAGGGAGAGGAGAGAGAGAGAGAGAGAGATTTAAAAGAGTTTGTATTGTTTCATGAAGAGATGGGCAAAAATATACCTATAGGTCCTATTTTTACTCACAGCTGAGCTGAGCTCTTCTTTCCCTTGAATTACAACAAAATGGGCCAGTGGCCTATATTCCCCTGGGTGTCTCATGACATCTCCACAGATTAGTGCCATGGCTCTCTATCTCTCTCTGTGTCCCTCCCTCTCTCTCTCTCTCTCTCTCTCTCTCTCTCTCTCTCTCTCTCTCTCTCTCTCTCTCTCTGGATTTACACTGATGTAGGATGGCAGCACACACATTGCCTTGTTGGAGATGAGGCTACAGCCTTGGGCAGTGTCTTCTCCTTCCTTCCTTCCTTCCTTCCTTCCTTCAAATTCTAACTCTCTCTCGCGCTCGCATTTCATTTGAACTAAATACCAAACCTCACTCCACACAGTAAGGTATTCGGTGTAAGGTCAACTCTGAGCATTTAGAAAAGTCCATTTGGGTCGATTTTTTCAATATCCAGAGTTTAAACTAACACTGAGGATTTTAATGTCTGCACTGCAGGAGTTGAATGTTAATCCGATACTCCCAGTGCCTTATACTGTATATTTTTTCCATACCTCACTCCATGTCCCCTCTCTCTCTCTCTCTCTCTCTCTCTATCTCTCTCTCTCTCTCTCTCTCTCTCTCTCTCTCTCTCTCTCTCTCTCTCTCCCCACATCCATCTCTTCCTTTGAACTTGGCCACCTCTTCTTTCTTACCGTTAAAGGAATTGTGCTCAACATCCGATACGCCTCTCAAGTACAAATATCTCTCTCAGCATGCCATGCATCCCTCCATCCATCCATTCCATCCATCCCAACCCATGCTAACTGCCTCTTTCCTTTCTCCACCAACACTCTCCTCCTTTGAGCTCTCTCTCTCTCTCTCTGTCAGTTTGTGTCTGTTTCACTTCTGTCTGTCTATTTGTCTCTGTCTCTGACTGTCTCTCTGTCCCTGACTTTCTCTCTGTCTTTTTTTCCAATAACCCTGAGGGTTGGAGGTCAGGAATGACCATGAACATATGAACATATTGCTTTTAATGGCGAGACCGAGGCTCATGTTAATCCTGCAGCAATTGGACAGAGAGAGAGAGAGAGAGAGAGAGAGAGAGAGGGAGGGAGAGAGAGAGAGAGAGAGAGAGAGAGAGAGAGAGAGAGAGAGAGAGAGAGAGAGAGAGAGAGAGAGAGAGAGAGAGAGAGAGAGAGAGAGAGAGAGAGAGAGAGAGAGAGAGAGAGAGAGATTGGCACTGCAATAGGGCATGGCATAAAGTGGCGCATTACTATAGGGACAGCTGGTATGTGCACGTGTGTGTGTGTGTGTGTGTGTGTGTGTGTGTGTGGGGGGGGGGGGGGTTGAACAGGCATTTGTGGCTGTGCATGTTAAATATCTGCCACACTTTACCTCAGCCCTGCAGATCCTGTGCAGGGAATGCATTAACATGTTTGTTTTTTTAATATATATTCAGAAAATCGTCCTCATTCATTAAGGCTGATTATGTACTGTTTGAAACACGGTTATTAACGACCAGCCTTATACAAAGTGCCTCGCCATTAGCCATTAGTTATAAGTCAGTGTCATGAATTATGCATCATCAGCATCGTCACGTGCGTCGCTGGATCTGTTTGGTGTTTGCGAGAGCTGAGGAAGCCGCGCTTGAAAAACATTGTGTTGTTGTTGATGATGTTGTTGTTGTTGTTGTTGGCGGTGTGAATACTGAAATGTATCCCATGCTTTTAATAGGTCAGGGAGGGACATTCCTTAGACATGAGGGTTGAAACGTTCCTCGGCTCAGATTATTATGCAATTAATTCAGGAACGCAGCCGTCCCAAAGACAGCTGTGCCAATTTCATTATGTCAAACTATGTTGAGATCTAGTTAGAAGATGTTCAACCCGGAGTCACTATTTTGGGGCATGTCTACTAGGCTAAATTCATCTTTTTAAATTAAAGGCAAGCTATAAGCTATTTTCACTTTTCAACGTGGGACATAGCATTTATTTGGAGCCTGCATGGTTTTCCTCCACAATGTGTGAATTGGTGTGGAATGTAGATTCCCATTGTCAAGTGGTTTAGAGAAACTGAGAAAGGCGCTATATATAAATAAATGCACAATTTTACATTTGACTTGTTGTTGATGTTAGTTCAGGCAGCTATACATTCAAGAGGTTACACACACTGCGCTTATGTGGCGTACGGAACGGCACTACGCAAGACACGTAGTCAGCTGACCAATTGCCGGGTTATTTAAGCTCACCTGACCTAAGTCTGTGTTCTTTCTGCGTTCCCTCTTCCGTATGCGTTCCTGGCCTGTTCTTATATGCGGTTTGCTCCCACCGCCACCCCAGCACCACCGGTGGGCACTGCTATTCATTCTGTTCTCGATGGGGTGGTTGTTATAGTATATCTATATCTAGGGGAAAAGTAGCAGAGCCAAACGCCAAGATATATAAAATATTATATCCACACTATAAAGCACAGTAGAGATGTATTTTTTATTTTTATTTTTTTAATCCTTTATTTACCCAGGGTAGTAGCTGAGCACAAGTGCTCATTTTCAGCAACGCCCTGCATGTATAAAACAAAACAAAACAAAATCAGGACATGATGCAAACAAAGGAATACGGGCGCTGGTGTTCATTACTGCAGCATGCACAATGACCTGCGTGCACATACTGTAGGCCTACATGCGCCCACGCATTCAACCACAGTCACATGTGTGTGCTCTTCATCATGTTTACCCGCTGTGCCCTTCTGGCACGACCTCTGTGCGCCCACACTCGCTTAATGCGTATACAGTATTATCAACCCACATGGAAGTTCATGTGAAGAGAAGAAAAACCATAATACAGTAACCTCCATCAAGGTGCATGCAACGTTAGCCTACAGTTGGAGGCCATCGATATTGTCCTTTTCTTTGTGCTGAGGTTTGCGTGATCTGCGCAAAAGGACAGTTAACCCATTTTGAGCGGGAACCCCTTTTGGTGTTTTAAACATTATGTTATAATTTAGCTATTGAAAAATAGCAGATCTACAAGCTCATAGCGCGCCACCGAGTGGCGCGCTACGAGCTTGTAGGCCTGCTATTTTTGAAAAATCGTGAAAATTTAGAAGGATTTTTTCAGGATTTAGAAGGATTTTTAAAAGTTTTTAGGACAGGCCTAAATGGGTCAAATGATAAGGGACAATATCGGTGGCACCCAACTGTATGTACAGCAGTGGCTTTTAACCCTTTTCATATCAAGGTCCATTATTGATTCAGCGTTTGAGCCACGGACCACCATTTGATGACATTTACAATGTAGCCTCTCAGAACCAAAACTTTAACTATTTTGTTATAGTTGGATAAGACTTTTGTCCACAATTATTTGCTGTATTGAATAGGCATAATGTGTTAATTCCACAACTGCATTATATCGGTATCGGTTGATATCTGTATCGAAAATTAGGAGTTGGACAATCTGATATCGGCAAAAATATCAGATATCCCTAAAAAATGTATAAGAAAAATATGGAATCGTTTTGGACATCAACTTTTCAAGTTTTCCGTCGATCAGCGACAAACTGCAATATCGAGAGCATTGCAGGGAAACTTTTTTTACACCTGTAATCACGTAATATATTATTGATGATTAGTATTAGTAATCTTGTGTTTGAAATAGGGAGCTACACGATGCGTTGTTGTGAGCTTGTAGATCTGCTATATTTTCACGGCACGTGAAAATATAGCATATATAAATATATATAAATCAGGGCTTGAAACTCAACGCCACGGAGGGAGCTAGCTTTTTTCCCACTCCGCCTTGCTAATAAAGAAAAGCCCCATGCATGACGAATGGTTTGCATGATGCATGCATGCCACTCATACTGTACACACACACACACACACACACACACACACACACTGACCTACTTTGGATCGTGTGTGCGTTGAATAACATTCTTCTTATAGGAACATGCATCGGCATCTTATATGAAATCACATTTAGGGCAAGATTAAGCTCACACGTGCATGATGCGCATCGTTAAAGGACGACTTCACTTCACCCATTTACAACCTATCCGTATAATTGCTCAGAGGAGGAGGGCTGCGGACAGTTCAGAAACACTACCAAGCCTCTATAGTGACCTCATCGATGGGGAATTCAAGCTAATAGGCTTTCTATTCCTGGAATGTTATAGCATGATATAATGGCAGGTGGAATCCATTGTTCTCACTTTAATCAAAATCAAAATAAAACATTTGAAAGAAAGAAAAAAAAAATAAGCCACTGGTAGATGGATTTCTGAAGGCTCGACAGCTGTTGTGTATGTGTCTGTGAAGTTAACATTACTCTATTAGACCCCCAGGTGTGGTTATAATATTCAAATATGTCTTCCCTGTGTATTTTTGGTTTCTTCCTGAAAGCTGAAAGCTTAAAACATTGCTAGCTTACATTGCTATCGTTTTAAATTTATACGATATATATAATCCAAAAAGCGTTCATATTTAGCGGGAGAGACGGATGAGGAGCAGAAATGAAGCGCCAGTATATCGATCCGTTCAAAACCACAGAGAGCGCCCTGGATTAGGAGAGACGAGTCATTCTTTCCGCCGCGCTAACAGCTAAGTCAACGGTAAGCTAATTTGAGTGCAGAGCGTAGCATACGGTAGCCGAAAGGCGAACTGACAAATAAAAAAAAAGGAAAAAATTCAGAATATTGCTCTCTCGCCCGGTATCATTGAGTGTACCCCTCGGTTCGAGTCCCTATGACGTTTCCAGACGTCCTATGTTAATGTGTTAACAGCTCTGACTGCAGACATGGTAGGGTAACAACAGCACGCCCGTCGCCCACTCACAGCTCCTGCATTTAGCGACCCCCCCCCCCCCCCCCCCCCACGACGGGGAGCGTGGTTAATAACGCCTGCAACATGCCCAGGCATACACGGAAAAACCTCTTATCTCCATATTTTAACAAAATAACAATTCTTCTACATTCTCTAATTGTGGAGACTCCTTGTAATGCAGATGTGTAACAATCATTCAACTCTTGAGAGCATAAAATGAAACAAATGTACCCTTATGGGCCCATTTGGTTTCATTTTACGCTCTCAAGAATTAAAGATCTGTAAGGGTCCATTTTGGTTACCAACTCTCCATCATTTAGCTGGGGACCACCCGGAGCCCCCTTAAGGACCACCGGTGGTCTCCGGACCACTGGTTGAAAACCACTGTTTTATTGTGTTGGACCCCGGTGTGATTCCTGCCTTGCATGTCAACTTTGCTCTAGCTCTGTTATCTCGCCATCGTGCACAGGGGAAATTAAAAATAGGCTTTTATAATTGCTTGTCATTATGAATATTTTAATAATATTGTCAAATGGAAAAGCCACTCATAATCCCCTCCTCACCTCAGCTTGTAGATCTGCTATTTTTGTAAAAACTTGAAAATGTGCAAATGTGCAAATCATTGAATATAATATTATTTCACGTTAAAACCCTCATATCTTTGCTTCTGCAGAGTCCCTGGAACAACATAATTTGAGATGGGGGTCAGCAGCCAATTAGCCTTTTTTAGAGAACCAATGATATAAAACATAGGTTTTTCAGAAAACTGTCATGATTTTAGAATACATGTAGAATTTGGTCTCCAGTCTCAATGGATGAAATGGACTTGCTTTGAAGATGTTGATGCTGCTATGTGGAAAGCTTTGGGTTTCTCTGCCCTCGTTGAGGGTTGTGGTGGGATTGACTTCTGAGGAAATAAAACTGCTCGTCGCACGCTGCCGAGCTCCGCTTCAAAGATGTTTTTAATGCACCTCATCAGCTGCGCAAGCAGATTCATTTCCTTCTAACGCTTTTGATCAGCCCCTGCATTAGTTGAGACTGGATGTGTGTGTTCTTCGTGTGTGTGTGTGTTCTTTGTGTGTGTGTGTTCTTCGTGTGTGTGTGTGTGTGTGTGTGTGTGCGTGTGTGCGTGTGTGCGCGTGTGCGCGCGTGCGTTCATGCGTGCACCTGTACTACTACGACAATTTTGGTCCTCCTCACAAGGGAAATGGTTGAATTAGACTTACAATTGGGGAAAAGAGGCCTGGGCCGGCTTAGCGGTCCAGGCACCTTGGCTGGTAATCTAGCAAGACAGTGTGCCGCGGGTTCGAGTCCCGATCTTGACAAACTTTACTGTGTGTCTTTTCCCCCATCTCTCTCCCCGTTTCCTGTCTACCTATATACATCTATCAATGATGCTCACATGCACACACGCGTGCGTGCGTGCACATACACAAACCACACAGCAGAGTGCAGAAGGACAGAGGCGGTGGGGGTGGAAATTGGCAATCATTTAAAGGCATAAGAGTGAGTTATTCACCGACCACATACAGCATGCATGTGTTGTGTACGAGGAACTCGTTTTAGGCGCTTTGAGCATCAGTATACACTAACTATAAACGCACGCACGCACGCACGCACGCACGCACGCACGCACGCACGCACGCACGCACGCACTCACGCACGCACGCACGCACGCACGCACGCACGCATTGAGATAGATTGAGATAGCTTTAGAGAATTAGTGAAATAGATTTACGGATTTGGTGAAATAGATTTAGTGGTTTATTGAAATAGATTAAGAATAGTCACAGAGTGACTATAGCCTCCGGGGCCCAGGCATTTTTGGTTTCAAAAGAAAAAGCCTGGGGGAAGGGCCCAGGAAATGTGGTGAAGGAGTGGGAGTGAACTAGGGGTGGGACGATTCACTTACCTCCCCATTCCATACTATAATAGAGGGTATGCACATGCCAGTATTGGTTTTGGCAGCAAATTTTGATTTAGTCTTAGTCACATTTTAATCACCTGGAATGTTTTAGTGTTAATCTACAGTTGATTTAGTCGACAAAATTTTATTTTGGTGGGCCTTGATGCCGTCGTAATGACTGATTTTACACTTGCTGAAAATAGCATGCAACCAAGCATGAAATGACTTGCCTTTTAGTTCTGCTGGATCTCTTGTCCACTAGTCCCTTCCTAACATTTTAGTCTAGTTTTTATTTGTTGACGAAATTGTCAATATATTTAGTCTTAGTTTTAGTCATATATTAGTTTTCAATTACCGGTAGTTTCCATTTAGTGTTCGTCAGTGAAAAAAGGTAGTCGACGAACACTTTTTGTCATATTATTCGTCGACGAAATCAACACTGGCGCATGCTGAATGGCAGATCAAGTGGCAAAGTGAGCTACAAAGTGAATTTAATGTTGTTTAAAGTAATTTAGTGCAATCAAATAGGACCTTTCTGTTTGGATGTAGTTTTTGCCACTCAGTACATTCCCACATAACTTCCGGGTATGCATTGATGATGATGTCGCATACCCTCTATATCGATACCTATAGGGTGCCGATTCGATTGTATTGCAATTCTTAATTATATTGTGATTTGATTCAATATTGCGATTTATTGTGTTTTTTGTTCTATAGTTACTTTGCTTTTATTATACTAGAACATCTTAAAACAATTCTAAAATATATAGAGCATGAAAAGTTCAATCATACACTTCAATGCAGCAATGGGAGAGAGAGAGAGAGAGAGAGAGAGTTCTCATGCCCTATGGTCACCTCCCTCTCTCTCTCTCTCGCTCTCTCGCTCTCTCGCTCTCTCGCTCTCTCTCTCTCTCTCTCTCTGTATTCCCAAACGTTTGGGACCCAAACTTGCAAGAATACATTATAAATAATAATCACTTAAGTCCTATTTTGGAGATAGTAGTGAATATAGCCAGAGAGAGAGAGAGAGAGAGAGAGAGAGAGATTCAGTCACTAAAAGAGAGAGACATTGCATGAGATTTTTTTTTATCCTCCATCCCTGTAGTGGGGTTGCCATAGTGACACAGAAATGCTTGTCTCTATGATGAACTCCAGCAGCGTTTAATTCTATGTGTGTGTGTGTGTGTGTGCGTGTGCGTGTGCGTGTGCGTGTGTGTGCGTGCGTGCGCGTGCGTGTGCGTGCGTGCGTGCGTGAAGGGGGGCGGTGCTCTGTATCTAGGTAACCGTTTCCACACCGAAAGGCAAAGCCAGAACCGTCTCCATGACAACGGCATTGGTGTTGGAGGCTGAATGAGGTTTGGTTGGCG